>NW_021639824.1:0-133713 GCF_001865345.1 Cryptosporidium ubiquitum | reverse complement strand
ATACAAAACACGAAAAGCCAACAGCAGTATTTACATGCACAAAGTTTAATGAGTAAGAGAATTCTTGCTTCAAAGAATATATCTTTAGATAAAAATTATGATAAAGGAGTTTCAAATATTAATGAAGTTATCAACAGTTGTATCGCACCAAATGTTACATATAAGTATGACCAAAGATGGTATATAACTGAGCAAAATAAGATGGGTCCATTTGGATGGTTTGATGGAAAATACACTATTCCAGGTTGGAGAACAATGCAAATGGCATACGAATCTTTTGATTTTGATGCATTAGATTCTAAGAAGTTAAATAATGGAACATATTTATTAACTTTAGAGTATTTCTTACCACTCATTGAAACTTTAAATGAAATTTTGCCACTAATTGCTCAAAGGATTGCATTTTCTAGCATATTTAATTCAAATAATACTGGATCTAATAATTTAGATCATGTTAATGATCAAGATCAATCTAATCAATATGAATCTTCAAAATATATACAAGATGCTCCCACAACATGGAGTAATCATCGTCAAGATGCATATTTAAAATATAGAGCCAATTTTGAGCTTATCCCAGCACAAGAAATTTATTGTATTAATTAAAGATTTATATTTAACTAACAAAAAGTACTGAAAATATATTAATTTTAAAAAATGACATTAAGAACCCGCCAAAATTTTCTAATTTTGACTTAAAAATAAGTAAATGCAAAAGAAAGATCGTTATAATTCAAAAAAAAAAAAAAAAAAATAGAATAATAACAAGAATCAAGTACATAAAGATATTGGAAATATAGCTTTGAAATCTATGTATTTGTATTTATACAAATTCATAGGCAAGTAGATGTCATATGGAAGTGCTAAGATTAATATAGCAAGAACAAAAGAAGAATTGATTAGATAAAATTTGTCAATTTTAAAGAGAAAATTTAATTTTTATTTGAGATTAAAATGGAAATAGCAAAAGAAGATCAAAAGAAAAAAAAAAAGAATAACTTTCTTACAGATTTTATAGTTGGAGGAATTTCAGCAACAATTAGTAAGACAGCAGTTGCACCAATAGAAAGAGTAAAACTTCTTCTACAAACTCAAGATACAAATCCTGATATAATCAAGGGTTTGATTCCTAGGTATGCTGGAATATGGGATTGTATGAGAAGAGTATCAAAAGAACAAGGAGTTTTAAGTTTATGGAGAGGAAATACAACCAATGTAATCAGATATTTTCCAACACAAGCATTTGGATTTGCATTTAAAGATATGATAAGAAATATTATGCCAATTTATAATAAAGAGTCCGATTTTTGGAAGTTTTTTGGCGTTAATATGTTATCTGGGGGTTTAGCTGGTGCAGCATCTTCAGGAATTGTTTATCCATTAGATTTTGCAAGAACAAGATTGGCTACAGATATAGGAAAAAACAATGGTAAAGAATTTAAAGGAATGTTTGACTGTATAATGAAAATATCTAAACAAAGTGGAATCAGATCTTTATATCAGGGATTTTTTGTGTCAATACAAGGTATTTTTGTATACAGAGCAGCTTATTTTGGATTATATGATACAACAAAAGAAATGTTTTTTAAAAATCAAAAACAAGAAAATATGTTATATAAATGGATAATCGCACAATCTGTAACAACTAGTGCTGGAATATTATGTTATCCATTCGATACAATTCGTAGAAGAATGATGATGATGGCTGGCAAGAAAGGACAAGATGTTTTATATACTGGAGCTTATGATTGCCTTAAGAAGATAATCAGAAAAGAAGGAGTTAGAGCATTGTTTAAAGGATCATTATCAAATGTACTTAGAGGAACAGGTGGAGCTCTAGTACTAATCCTATATGATGAAATCAAAAAAGCACTAGAATAAAAAGTGTATATTCATTCAACCTAACTATATTTTATTTAACTTAAATCAAATCCTTTTGAATTGAAAATTGCTTGTCTTAATTTCAATTTAAGGATTTCTTTTGAATTATAAGATGGTAATTTTAATAAATTAAAACATGTGGAAGCACTTGGTAATCTTGTATTATCTGGAACTATTTGAATACCAAATTTTGGATTAAGATGCTGAAATCCAAGCAGAGGAGCTTTTCTTGAAGAAGTTACAAATAATAAAAATTCTGCTTGTTCTTCTGTTGAAAATTCATTCTCCAAAATATCCCAAAACCATATAATTTGTTGAGAAGTTTCTATATAACCTGTATAACATGTATTTAATCTCAAATTATTAACATCCAATTTTTGATAAACACCAGAAATTAAAGATTGTAATTCATAAGGTGAAAACAATCTTAAAGATTCATTTGGAATTACTGTACTAAGTCCTCTAAGAAATGACTCAGCCTGAAGTTTAATACTTGTAATCAGCTTATAATACGTTAATAATTTAATATATACTATCTTATTTTCATTATTAACTGGAATATTTCTTCCATTTGGAATTAAATCAACTTCCAGATACTTATTATTATTGGATTTACCATCTTTTAAAGATTCTAAGTCTAAAGTTATTGAAAAAGTTAAACAAAGGTTCTTCATTTCTTGGTCATTTTCCAAATTCTTTATATAATTTAAACTTTTATATAATTCTTCATCAAGATTTAATAAATCATTAAAATCATTATTTTGTTCAAAAACTGAGTTTAAAAAAACTGGATTAAATTCAATTTCTAAAAGTATCTTTTCATAAATGGCTTTACCTACAATTTTACCCAAAAATTCAAATAAGTATAATACTATATTTGATTTTTTTAAGCTTAATGGTTCATCTATTATTAAGTCTTTAAACTTGTTAGAGATTTCCATTAAACTATCATATTCTCTTGGTATTATTGTATTATCTTTACAAGATTTGAAGAGACCAAAACTTTCTGAACAAAGTTCTTTGGAAATACAAGTAATAAAATCTTTTAAAAGTCCTCCTCCATCAATTCCAGGTTCTATATCTCCTTGTTCATCCAAAAATATTATTCTAAATGCTATTCTTAATCTATTTGGATCTAAACTCCCAATCTTATTTAAGCCATCTTCTATTATATGGGTTCTTCTAATTTCAAAATTTGGAATCTCATGGAAGAATTCTGGTTGATAATGATTAAATCTTAATTCTGCTATATAATGATAATAGAAGTGAAGTCTATCCTCAAATCCTATTAAATATGGCATTTCTCTCAGAATTTGTCTTAATAATTCAAATTTTGACTTATTTGAGACGTATTTTAAAGTTGAATCAAATACTTTAAGTAAATCCAATCTTGCTGGCCTTCTTCCATTATTACTATTATAATTGGAGTTATTATTACTTTTATTATTAATAATATGACTATCATAATCATAATCATCGTCATCATCATCATCATCATCATCATCATAATTATCATCTTCATTACTATTATTTCTATTCCTATTTCTATCTTCTTCACCAAGTTCAAATTCATATTCTCCAGGATTATTTGTAGGAAAAGATCCAAGTGATTCAATATGTAAAGCTTGTTTAATCAATACATCTCTAGGTTTAAGCAAATTCGAGGCTTCAGATATTGTCCAAGGAAGTTTAATGATTGGGTCATCCAATTTCATTTGAATGTGATTAAGTTTTAAATAATTCTGGTAAAGTCTTCTGGTTAACTTTCCAAAAATTGAGACATTAATCAAATTCCCAGTACCATTTCTATTATCTATATCAGTATCCTTTTCAGCATTTTTGTTTTTCATTTCTAACATCATTTTTAAAATTGAAAAAGTTAAATTGTTAATAAACAAAGAAACATAGTTTAACTGATTTCTGTTATTTATTAACAAAATTGGATGAATCAAGAAATTTCTGCATTTAATCATATTATTATTTATATCATCTTCAATATTAATACTTTGGATATTCTTATAAGTAATAAGTATATATAAATTTCTATGATTACTAAGATCTTCCAAAATCTTTCCAAGAATTTCAGATCCACTTATTCCTGTTATAATTTTATTACTATTAACCATTATATCATTGGAATTCAAAAATGGAATAAGTCTTAAGTTTGGATCTTCACCAATTTTCAAGTAATTATTATCACAATAATTATTACTAGTTGAGTTAGAATTTTTTAATAATATCATTTCAATACTTTTCTTGATTTCATAATCATCTAGAAATAATAACTGGTGGTTTAATGAGACTCCAAAAAGCATTAAAAGTTTTCCAAGATTATTATAACCATCTTTCTTACTTTCAATAACATCAAGTATAAAAGAATTTAAGTTTCCATTATAATTATATATTACAGTATTATGAATGGATAGAAATAAAAGTAGTACCCAATATGTATCATAAGAAAGATAATTAAGTACTAAACTCTGCATTTCCTGTAATACTTTCAACTTAGATTTAGCTAAAATATCACAGAAACTTTCAAGACTATGGTAATCATTTGAATAAAATTCATGATAAGTTTTTTCCAAGAATTTATGATCTTGACTTTTATGAAATACCCTAATACTTTTAATTAATGCATCTTCAGTATTTTTGATACTATTATTATTATTATTTCGTTTATCAATTTCACCAATCAAGAAGAAAAACCTTATCTTTTTCATGAAAATATTATCTTCCTGAAAGGTAATATTCTCTTTTAAAGGTCTTTTTCTATTCTTTAAAAAGCTATGATAAGAAATAGTTGATTCTTTTATTATATTAAAAATACTTTTTTGATCTTGATCATTACTACCGGTAATATTATTATCACTATTACTATTATTATTATTACTACCAGATTGATCAATACATAAATCCAATGCATTATGTAAATAATTTGACTTATTTTTTGTAAAAATGTTGTTATAAAAGTATATATTTTCAAATATAATATTAGGTATCTGATTTAATGGAAAATAAATATCATTAATTAAGTTGATAATATTAATTGCATGTTTTAAAGTCGTCTCGTCTCTGCATGCAAAATTTAAAGCCAAATTTAAAGTAGGTTGAATAACTTGATTAATCATATTTTTTGAAAGTAATTGGCTTTCTTTCAATTGATTATTGTTTCCAAAGAAGATTTTTTTGTCTTTATTATTGTCTATATTTTTAATATAGGTACCTAATAATAAGAATTTGCCTTGGAGATCTAAAAATAGCATATATAGGCGAACCAAATACATGAACTTTAATTTCTCCTCAATTAATATTAAGTTATTGTCATTTATCATTTGTGTATCAGAATTGTTATGATTTTGAATAATTATTTCAAATATAAAGCTAATCATTTGTATTATTTCATCTTTACTAGTATAAAACTGAGTAGAAAGTGTCTCATCTATATTTAATAAAATATCTGGTGAGAAATCCCAAAAATTAATAATGTAAAAAATAGAGGTGAGATCATTTTCAATTCTATCAGTAATTTCTCTTTGTTCTGAATCTTTTTTTAATTTGAAGTTTCTGAGTTTTATTGGTTTGGATAATTCACATTTGTTCTTACAGAGTTCTAAATGATAAAGGAATGAGTAATTCAGTAAAATAAGAGAGAAAGGAGAATTTGGAGGAATTAGTTGAAATGGATTTTTAACTACTTGAATGGAGTCTTGGTTTTCACTCATTATCCAATTTTGTAAAGAATTTAGATCTAAAAGACCCAGATAAGTTTGAATGAGTACTTTAATTTTGGATTCACTTAGAATATGCTTAGTTTTGAATATAAGAGAAAAACAACAAGATATGACCCAAAAGTACCTATTTTTGAAGAATGATTCTATTTGAAGATGATTGTGTTTACTTAACTTTGTGGATTTTTTTAATAAGTAGCTATCATTTTTGGGAAAATCTAATAAGTCATTACCCATGTAAAAGAAAACTTGGTTAAGATCTCTGGATAATTTAGACTTACATAATAGAAAAATCTCATCCAGTATTTCAAATACAATTTCAGTTTCAATTTCCATCTTTAAGATTTTCAATTCCAAATATCTAATGAAAAACAAATCTATCATTGAATAATTAAAAATCATACCAATTAAGTCTTTTTTTTTAAATTGATTGTTCGGTACCTTTTGATCTTTAAATTTTGATCTTGAAAAAAATAAGTAAAGTATCTGATCAGTAAAATCTTTTAATAAATTCTTTTTAATCTTGAGAGTTTCATTTTTATCGTCGAGAAATATTAACATAAGAGAATTTCTAAAAAGAAATAAAAGATTACTTATTGAGATCTGTATAGAAGATTTTTGAAGATCCTTATTTGTTAGTTCTATAATTAGATAGAATCTTTCAATATCTCTTCCAAGTTTTTCCGAGTTTGTTTCCAATGTGAATCTAAAAAGCCTAATAATCCTGTTTAGGTTTATATGTGTTGAACTTTGACTTTGATACAAAAAGTTTTCTAAAGAATCACAAAATGATTTTTTTGTAAGTTTATAAAATTTATGTTGTATTACATAATAAGTTATAACTTTGATTTTATTACTTTTAAGCTTTTCATAAATCCTTTTTTCTTTTTCCTTCTTCTTTGAAATGATATAATCCTTACTAGATCTTCCAAATGATACTGGAATATCCAAATCTTTATTGTTTCTCACATTAGTCCCAATAACCAATCTATTACCTCCCACTGCTTTACTATTTGGTTTTCCGAACATGGCTAATCAGAAAGGTTAATACTGGAGCTCTTATTTAACTTCACAGACTCGTTTCATATATATATATATGTGCATTAAATATACACTCCAACCTTTCTCTCTTTTTATTTTCTTTCTCTCTCTTTTCTTTTTAAACGTATGAAATCCCAGATTTTTAAACTTATTTTTTTCTACTTTTTAGTTCCAGCCTTTTTCAAATTTAATTCCTCCTATTAAGTTACCCTTTTTTTTCCCCCATAAAAGGCGCCAAAAATGTTCATTGTAAATTTTAGATACCTCACATATGGCGGGAAAATATGAATTTGCATAAAGATAGTAACTGGGTGTTTTATTACATGAATCAAGAATAAATAGATTTTAAGTTTAAATTATAAAAAAAAATAATAATAATAAGAAAGAAATTACATAAACAAAGGAAAATAAATAGGCTTGTAGGAATTTTGGGAGAATTGAGAGGAATAAATGGAAAACCATGGCCAACATAGTGGTTTGCTCAGAATGCAATACAAAAAACGAGTATAATAGTAAGTTTTAAAGGTATTAAGAATAATAAAAGGAAATTTAACTACAGAAAACTAGTTGGTATTTTTGTTAAATGTTATTTTTGTCAATGTATCAATTTTGTTGGATATCCATATTTTGGTAAATCCTTTCAATGCATTAAGGTATTATGTCCTAGATGTATTACTTATACTATAGTTCCTAAAGGTATGTTTAATATGGCGGGAAAATTTGGAAATCACGAATAGAAAATAAAAGATAAACTCTATTTAAGTGTAATTTTGTGAAGTTTATATTTACTTAAAATAAGAAAATTATCAGCAATTTTCCTATTTAATTTATAGCTTAAACTTATTCTTAATTTTGTTAAATTATAGATACCCAAATTTGCAGATGTACAACGTGTGGGTTACTACAGTATACAGGAGTGAAAACACAAAGTGATAAAGATGAGCAATCATGCAGAGCATCTGGAAAATCACAAGATTCGGAAAGATCCTTGAATTCCAATGTTTTAAAGTCAAATAATTCTGAAGAAACTTTAGATCCTTCTTTAAGCAACTCTATAGTAGAAGAAAAAAAAATTCAAAATAATAAAAAAATGGTTCTAAACGAATTAAGAGAGAAATGGAAAAAAAAGAAGCAAAAGTATATTTATGAAATAGATGATGTTCTTGATGAAATTCTTGATAACTTCTCAGACTGCAGTTCAAGTAATTCATTATTCCTTGAAAACTAAACCATAATTAATCTGAAACTCATATAACACTCTTAATATCAACTCTTATTCCTAAATCTTTTTTTTACTACTTTCTTTATTCTTTTTTTCTTTATTCATCCTCCAAGTTGCACTCTGAACTTTTAATACAAACCACTCTGTAATTTGTGTCTTGCCCTACATCGTTTTTACAAACTGTTATTAAATCATACAGCAGAATCAGAGTTTTACACTAAAAATTTCAATATGTAGTAAGAATTAATAAAAATTAAAGAAGAAAAGAGCAGAAAAACATATTTTTTATCATTGTCATTCTAATTTTATTCTTTCTGTATAATTATGGCGCCTAATTTAGTGCATGCATACGTATTTTGGCGGGAAGTGCATGATCATAAGATACCATGAGTCAAAGAATGATCATAAAAGGAGAAAGGAAAAGAAAGAAAAAAGTAAGAAAGATAAATTCAACAAAAAGAAAAAAGTTAGTTAATTACTTCTGCAAAAGAAGGAAACAGTAGGAGAAAAAAAAGACTCAATAAAAGAAAACAATACAGAAAAGACGTATAAATATTAAGAATTAACAAATATATGTATATAAAATAAATAAATAAATAAATATATATATATATATATATGCATATATTTATTTATTTATTTATTTATTTATCTGTTTAAAGGTTCAAATGAAATAAATAATTAAGATTTACTCCAAATATTTACTAAAAAGAAGCATTCAATAAAACTTGCTTAACCCTAACAAAAATGGTTCTTAGGATGCAGTCAGGAATTAATAACTTCAAAACCCTTTCTAGCAAGATATTAAAAGAAAACTATACAGATCTAAGAATAGGAACTAGATTGAATGAAGGACCTGGACTAACATGTTCTTCCAAATTCATAGCATATGCAAATGATGGAGGAGGAGGATCTGCGAGTATTATATCAATAGATTCAATAGGAATAAGGAAACCTCCAACAATGATGGTTTCTGGCCATTCAGCAGGAATTACTGATATGAAATTTTCTCCATTTTATAATAACTTCCTAGCTACTAGCTCCGACGATAGAAGTATTAAAACATGGAAGTTACCTAATAGTGGAGAATTCTTTGATATTTTAGAAAGTAATATGAATGATTCTCAAAACATTAAGAGAGGAGAGTTCGTTGAGAAAATAGCCTCTCCTATAGCAAGTTTACATGGACACGAAAAGAGAGTAACTTTGATTGAGTTTAATAGAAATGCTAATAATATTCTATCTTCAACTTCTAGTGATGGAGAAATTGCAATTTGGGATCTTGAAAGATCTCTGAAGATCTTTTCTTATCAAGAAAACAAGAACCTCTGTTATGATATTAAATGGAATTATTTTGGAAATATTTTAGCTACTACTAATAAAGACAGATTAATAAGAATTGTAGATCCTAGAGAACAAACTACTGCATTAAACTTTTTAGCACATGAAGGTACCCGTATTGGTAAATGTACATGGATGGGTGGTTTTGGTACCATACAAAATAAGTTAATAACAACAGGATTTACTAAAGCAGGATCTAGATCAGTTAAACTTTGGGATATACGTAATATAGAATCTCCAATTATTGATATTCAGTTGGATATTATGTCAAGTACTTTATATCCAAACTTTGATGATAATTTTAAGCTATTAACTGTGTTTGGAAAAGGTGATGGAAATTTCAGAGTTTTTAGATTCGATAGTGAGGAAGAATCTCTAATTCAAATGGAAGAAGTAAGGACAACTAAGCCACAGAGAGGGGCATGCTTTTTACCAACAAGATGTTTAGACATATCAAAATCTGAAGTAATTCGTCTATTTAAAGCTGTTAATACTGACTCTATTGATGTGGTTAGTATTTGTTTACCTAGAAAACATCATACATACTCTGAAGATCTTTTCCCTGATTGCTTTGCAGGTATACCATCCTGTACTTCTGATGAATGGAGAAAAGGAATCTCAAATCCACCAGTTCTAGTTTCAATGAACCCAGAGTCTGAAAAGAAACCATACATTCCCAAAGAGGAAGATTTTCTATACAAGCAATTATCTAAAAAAATGGCATCTAGTACAAAAAATGCTTCTTCTGCTAATTTAAGCAGAGTTAGTACCTTAAATAAGCAGTTCTCAATTAGTTCCAGTAGATCTCTTGATCATTTAAATGAGCCTACAGGTATTCCTGAGGAAATTGAAGATCAACTAAATGAAACAAACCTTTCAAGTAGGAAATCTTCATTATCTAGAAAAAATTCAAAATCTTCAGGTTTTTTCTCAAAATTAAGTTCAATGATGTCATTTGGTAGAAAGAATTCCAATAATGTAAAAATTGTCTCAAAAAAGAGTTTAGAACTTCCTAAAGAGGAGCTTTTAATCGAAAATCATATATTTGATAACCACTCAGAGAAAGATTCAATTCAAGGATCAACAAAATCCAGTTATTATGGTCCAGTATCAGAGTCTGGATCAAACAAAAACTCTCCAAATATGTTTGGATCATTGTTACACACCTCCTGCCAAACCGTCCCAAATCCTAAAGATTGTAACTTGTTTGAAAAGAAGGAACTTGAATATAGTGATATACTGGACTATAGAGCAGAATACTCTGGTAGTACATCAGTTGTAGACCTCCCAGCATGCTATTTCAGTCTTGGAAGGCCAGAAGTGCCATGTAATTTACCATCTCTAAATAGTCCAAATCATAATGAAACTTTCAATTCTCTATGTAATAAGGGATTTGTTAAAAGAATGGTTGAATCTATTAACTCTGGTAACTGTAATCTTCCTACTACTCAAATTGAGAGTTTTGGATTTAATAAAGACAAACTTTGTAAACAAGGTCTTTCTCAAAGAAGCTTAAGTAATGCATCTTTAGATACTCTTTCAATTATTTCAAAAAATTCATCCCTAACTGATTTTGAATCAATTTCATCAAATATAATTAATAGTATAAAAAGAGATCTAGAGGATGCCAATAAAAGGATTTCTCAGCTTGATCAGGCCCTTAAATCCAACTATATTTCTAAACAAAAAGATGTTCTAAAAAAGCAAAGTATTGAAAACAAATCAGCAGAACTTGCTCAACTTAGAGAAGAATTATCCAGATTGAGCTCAGAGTACTATGATCTAAACACTGCATATAGGCAACAATCCGCCTTATTTGGTCTCTACAAGGAGTTTTATGGAGAGCTTGAAGACATTTTAGCTGAATCATTTAAAGGTATGCAAGAAGTTGTAGCTGACAAGCTCTAAAGGTACTACATTTAACTCAAAGAAATCCTATTGATAGCTTTCACTAAAAGATAAATAATACCAAAATGAGCACTGCTAATTTTGGCTTTATTTAGTATTACTATTTCAAAATCCTTCTTGCAATTATTTTATTCATTTAGATTAGGTCTAATTCAAATCATTAACTAGGAATTATTATTCATATTAAGAATGTTTGCAATCAAAACAACAATGATAAAACTCTTTATCATATACACAAAAAAAGAACCGCCTATTTTCTTATTCATTTAATCGTGTTAATTTTTTTTCGGAATTTTAAAATTATACGAGTTCAAAACATGTATTTTTGCATTTTATTTGGGATTATATTCACGTATTCCCTCGTTGATTCAAATCGGTGTTATATATTAAAACAAAAAATGTTGCGTTTAGCATAATTTCATGACTTTATCATCAAATTTTTGTAACTTTCGATTAATGTAAAGAAATTTTCTTATCTAATTGTAATTTGCCAATTTTCTGATTAAATAAATTGAAAATTATGGCGCCATTTGTTTAATTGTTTTTTGTATTACATGCAAATTAGAATAGATGTATTATTAATATACTAACTTTTGGCGGTAAAAATGACGATTTAAATTTATGCAAGTCCGCCATAGATGAAAAAGAATGATTATAGTAGATAAATTTGAATATGCAACAGATAAATTTTTCAGCCACATTATAAATAACGTATTGAATTTATCCTTTTGTAATTTTACCTTAAAATTTTTTTTTTGTTCTGTGTTGGCTCTTTCAACCACCCACTTGTCTATTTCTCCCTGTTGATTTTTATACTATTTTTGAACTTTTGGCGGTAATAAAGTGAAATATAATATATATATATTTTGAATGCTATTTTTATAGGTACTATAAAGAAAATAGCAGAACAGGCGGGAAATTCTCCCACAAACTTATTTAGTACCGGTGAATATTAAAAATTAATAAAGAAGTTTAATATAATTAATTAATGAGGTAAAATAAGATGAAATTTGATGTATGGAATTAAGCATTAAGTAACATAATATATTTTGTTTAAAGAATTAAACTAGAGTATATTAGTATTGTACAAAATAAATATTGATATTAGCACTAGTATTAAGAGTGTTTTCAAAGATGTTTTCCCATGAGAAGAGTTCAATGTTGACAACAATTTTAATTCTTGTTTCAACTTCAGTTGGAGTTGGGTGTTTTTACATTCCATCAGCATATAAGAATTGTGGTGCATTGGCAGGAATAGTCATTTCCTTACTAGCAGGTACATTTTCAGTTTTATCAATGAAGACTTTGGCAAATGCAAGTGTAAAATCAGGTACAGAATCTTATGGGTCATTATTATTTATGGCTTATAGTGATGAGATAACAACAAGTTTGAGAAGTCAAAGATCTGAAAAGCCATTATTTTCAATACCGAGATTATTTGATTTCTTGGTATTTTTGGATTGTCTATTTTGCATCCCACTATTTCTAATAGTTTTATCAGACCTGATCCCATCATTAATTTCATCTTTTGGATTTGTGAGTGATCATTTATTCATGTTCAGCTCAAAAACCGCAATAATATCCTTGTTTTCATTATTATTCTTTCCAATATGTATTCCTTCAGGATGCTTTAACTGGATTGGGCTCACATTTTTATCAATGATTTCCATACTCCTTTGTTTTGTTTCAGTCATTAGCCAGTCAGTTAAATCAGGATTTGATATTAATAATATAATTAAAGAGATCTCTATTATATCCTTCAACTCCAACTCAGCACTTAGTTACTTTTCACTTTTCAATATTTGTATTTTCGCATTCTTTTCACAATTTAATATAATCCCAGCAGCAGCCAATTTAAAGAATCCAACTAGAACAAGATTGCGTATCTTGACAGCATTTACTGGTATAATTATAGTTTTTTCATACTCAGTTATGTCTCTGATATCATTTTCATTTCTTGGAGATAAAACTGAAGAGTTTCTTCTTAATAGTTTGAATGAAACCTCCTATTTATTCTTTATATCAAGGTTGCTTGTTGTAATATCTTTATTCTTTATAATTCCACTCCATATATACCCAATGTTGGATGCATTTACAAATTTCATCGACAATGACTACCTTAAAAAAATGGAAGGATCAAGAAATATTCAAGCTGGATTTAACGAACAGGGAATGCCTCTTATTAATGGAAATAATATTAACGGCTATGGATTTTTAAATAACAAAACTTCCTTTATTAGAACAAAAGCTGGAAGGATTTTGCTACTTACCTTAATTTTGTTTTTATCCTGCATTATTGGCATTAGGTTCCAAGATAAACCAAGTTATCTTGTAATTATGGCTGGTGGATTTGTAGATTCCATTTTTGTTTTTCTATTCCCTGCCTTAATTCATCACAGAATAATTTACGATAAGAAGGAAAAATTTGCTTCAAGCCCAACCAGATTATTATTTTCACTTTTATTTATCATTTCAGTTTTTGGGTCTGCCAGTTTATTATTTAAACACTTATTCCTACACTGAAGTAACCATATTTTTTTTCCAGTTAAAAATCAGATTTAATATATCAAAATTTTATTCTTTATATTAACACTTCTATTCCAATTTATCTGTATTATCCATTACGGTTAAGTATAAAAAGGAAGAGAGTGATCAACAGAATCTATAAATGATTGAAAAAATACAGTTAAGTTACTTTAATATCTAAATTAAACTTAATCATTTTATCTTTTATAAATAACTGATTAGTTCTTGTTTATCTGTTACTTGTTTTACTATTTTTTCTACTTATTCGCTTCTAGCTTGTCCATTATTAATTTGTTTATAATTCTAAATGCATGCAAAATTACGTCATCTCTATTTGAATATTAAAATTTGCATGTGCATGCAATTAACACGTATTGTTTCTTTCCACAAATATTATTCTATTACGTTTTATACCGGTATAGAAATATTCATTAAAAAAATAATATGAAAAACATCAATATGTTACCACTATGTTGCAAATATAATTAAAAAGAGAGAAACAGAATTAAAGGGTGAATAAATAAAATAGATGAGTAATAATAATATTAATATTATTAATAATAATAATAATATTTAAATAATGAACATGTTTACAGACTATTTAAGAAGTAATTTCAACATAATGTTTTTGCAAAGGTTATTTAAAATATTTGATAATTATAATAATAATTATTATTATTACTTATTTTCAATATTCTCCATTATTTCTTCCGAAGAGTAAATATTCTCTCTATTTAGTGGAGAAAATATCTAGTGTAACAAATAAATTGTTGAGAATATTATTGTAAATATGAACGCAAAGTTATAGATAGATGGAAAAACGGAAGAAGCTGATCCAGTTTTCTGAACATCAGAATCAACTACACTCTGTTTGTATTGGTCTAAAACGCTTCTATCCTCAAGTGACAATTCTTCATCATTTTCTTGATCGCTTTCACAAACCCCATTTGGACATGTTCCTAAATTGGTATTGTTAAGGTCAATTTCTGGATTATTTTCACCAACTGGAAGAATATCAAAAGTTGTTATGTTTGTTACTTTACCGTTCAAAAGTAAAGATCCATTAAACGGAAACTGTTGAGTTAAATTCATATTGTTTTTCAAGATAGAGTCTTCAATGATATTGGTGATATTTGTTCCTTTCAAGTTACTTGTTAAATTGGTTAATCCTGTTAAATTACCAGCAATCCCTGTCAAATTGGTTGTTTCTTGAAGAATAGTTAAGGTTTCATTGATAGGGTTCATCAAAATTGCAACTTTGGAATCCAAATCAATGTTTGTTAGGTTGTTCATATTGTTCTCAATAGCCATTGCTGTCTGATTTACTGCAGAATTTTTTGTTTCCTTGATTTGGCCCAAAATTGTCGAGTTTAATGGCAAATTTGAAGCTGTTACATTCTTAATCTGTTCAATTGAACTTAATGTCTGATTTACAATGCTTTTTGTGCTATTCAAAATATCAATACTCATTGTATTGTTGAATGAGTCCACCAAACTTGACTTAATCTCCTTAGTCATATTTGCCAATTTACTCAATCTACTTTCTTCTTCCTGAGAGTTCTCTTCTTCTAGATCTTGCAAATTCTCAGAAAGCCCTCTTAAACGTCTCAAAGAATTGACTTTTGAATTTAGAGATTCTGCTACGTCAGTTGTTGTAGTTGTAGTTGTAGTTGTAGTTGTAGTTGTGGTAGTGGTAGTTGTGGTAGTGGTAGTTGTGGTAGTAGTAGTGGTAGTAGTAGTAGTAGTGGTGGTGGTAGTGGTAGTAGTAGTAGTAGTGGTGGTGGTAGTGGTAGTGGTAGTGGTAGTGGTAGTAGTAGTAGTAGTGGTACTAGTGGTTGTGGTAGTTGTTGTGGTAGTAGTGGTAGTAGTAGTGGTTGTGGTAGTTGTAGTGGTAGTAGTGGTAGTAGTAGTGGTAGTAGTGCTAGTTGTAGAAGTAGTAGTAGTAGAAGTAGTAGTGGTACTTTTTTGTGGTTTATATCCTCCATGGTGGTGGTGATGATGATGATGATGATGATGATGGTTATGATTATAACCATTATTGTATTGTCCTTTCTTTCCTTTAACAGTGGTTGTGGTAGCACTAGAGTTCTTTGATGCGCCAGAAAACTCTTTTTGGGCAATATCAATCTCTTCTCTTTCATTGTACTGACTTAATTCTTTCTCTGCAAGTTCAAGTTTTCTACTATTCTTAAACTTCTTTAATAACTTTTGAATTGGGTTTCCTTCATCATCTGAATCACTTGAATCTGATGAAGAAGTATTATTCTTCATTGGTTCTGTTGAATTTACTGGTGGAGAAACAAACGAAGAATTTATATCCATGTTTTGTTCTGTTAGAATTGCTGGTTCAGTAGTTAGAATCAATTCTTGAGAGTTCACACCTGAAGCAGAAATTCCAAATAAAACCAAGAAAATAATTGCATTAAGTAATCTTTTCATTTTTTTTTTATTGTAATAATTAAAATATTTCAGAAACACCGAATATATGTATTAATATATATATTTTAATAATCTCTTATTTGTACTTGAATTGTTCTCAAGACTTACTTTCTTTACTAATTTTACTTGTTATCTTTTTTCTTTGAATTATTTTCAAAATAATTCTCCCCATATTTACATTGCCACTGTGGGTATGGTGCAAATATGCATCCAATAATTTCCACAGATCCTCCCGCCAATATCGTTCGAAAAGTACTAATAGATAATTAATATATAAAATATATATTTATTATCTTCTCTGCATAATACTATGAATATCCACTTTCGCCCCTCATTGTTACTCGAGTTTTTGTTTAGAGATCTTTCTTAACTATGAATTATTACTCGACAAGTATTTAACTGCCACCAATATTTGTTCTTTTACAATTAAAAACCAGTAAATTATTTATTTTCCCCCTTTACTAATTTAATAAATTATTTCTTAATATTTTAATTACCAAAATAATTCTTATTACGTGTAATTTAAAAAAAAAAAAATTTACTTGCAAACCGGTATCAAAATTCTTAAAAAACACGTAAGCATTCTTTTTATTCTTATCCACATAAAAAAATTACTCTGCATGCAATAATTAAAGAAAATTAAATTAAATTTATTAATATAAAAATTTAAAAACAAATTGTAGTAGTATCTAGTATATTCAAGAAAACAACTAATTAAGAATTTCACTTAAAAGAAGGGGATTCTCCTTCAGAAATGCGATTTTCTCTAAATAAGGATCTCATCGGGTCAAATGTTCTTGCAAAGCCTTCGAGATACTTTTTGGAAACTTCCCTCCAGGTATCGAAAGATTTGTGAATTTGATTCCTAATATTATCAACACTCTCATCAAACGTAATACCTAATGGTCTGTCAGTGAGAGTCACTTTTGTTAATTCATTAGTAACTTTTTCGCCCCACCTTTGAATGCCTTTTTTCATTTGAATTTGGTTCGCTTTCATATAACCAATATTTAGCTCATCTGGGGTTACACCTCTTTGCAAGGATCTATCTATATATTCCTCATAGTTTTGGAGGATTCTTACAACTAGATCCGTTGTAGAAACTCCTTTTGTTCTTTGAGTAGCTTTAAATTTACCACAACGTTTAAGCCATCCGTAGATATCGTCTTGATCATATGTTATTACTGGTTTTTCTTCACTACTATTGCAATCAGTATTTGATGAATCTTCTTCATCTCTCTTCTTTTGTTTTGCAACATATGGTGCATCATCATGCGCAACATAATCTATCTTATGCTTTTCAATAAACTTCTCATCAATTACCCATGGACATGGAGATATTATCTCATCCACCCACTTAATGTGTTTCAATGTTTCTGTTCTTTCTTGTAAAGTCTGTACTGTCCTTCCCTTTAATCTGTGGGTCTCTTCGTCACTTGCAACACCTACTATTAAATGTGTATTCGGATACATTTTTTTAGCCTGCTCTAATTGTCTCATATGGCCTAAGTGAAGCAAATCATATACTCCATCTGCGTATATTCTGATCTTATTTTCGGTAGATTCTTGATTGATTTTTTGTCCTTCCTTTAAATTATTTTTACAATATTCATCACCTCTCTCATCTTCAATAAAACTTCCATTCTCAGAGCTTTCCTCAATCTGTAAGTCACTACTTTTTTTACATGAATTCTTCTTACATATTCCTTTTATTACCTTTGGCTTTGATTTGCGATTCTATTTAAATTTAATTTCAAATATTATGGGAAGTTATTGGTGTTTGATTATTAAATAATTGATATTAAACTTACGGTGCTAACCTCCATATTACTCTTATAACCAATATATCTATTAAATTCTATCTTCTTTTTTTTTTGTTTCTCTATATACTTTAAATTCTCATATATAGATTCTTTAATACCGATCTTTAGAGCTGCATATAGTAGTACTAAAAAAAAAAAAGAGTTCCAATCGTCGTAATCCTACTGTTACAATTTATTCTTAATATATAAATTTAAATATATAAACTTTATATAATATAGAAAATATATTTTATCTTTCATTCTCAACTATTTTTTACATAACGGTACCTTTTGGCGGCAAGTGTTGGGGGGTTAATCTAGATCATGGATAATATCCTTTTCTAAGTGGAAAGATAATAAATTTAAGAGCTATTTAAATTTTCTTAATTTTAAAGTTATTCTCATTATAATAGTAGTACTTAATAAGGATTTCCTTTAAAAAATAAATGAATATATATATTTATGTTTATGTATATATATCCCAATTTGACCTATTATTAATAGATTACATTAGTTTTATAGTGAAAAATTCACTCTTATTTCTCATTAAACTCTTCAATAGTTTTAGTTGATAAAATTAAAGCTCCGTATATAGCATTTACCGTCTTTCTCAATATTCGAATATTGGCACTCTCTACTTCACTGAAGAGTAATAAGTTAATGGAATAGAAAAAAATCCAAAAACTAACTTACATTACTAATTCTGTATCATCCACCATAATTTCTCTCTTAGAATTCTTTGTGTTATTAGATAAAATAAAATCTGGTTTAATACATTCCATTACTGTGTTAGCTAATTCTTCTGATTTATAATCAATTCTTATTACACTAGTTAATGAGAAATTTAGAAATAGTTACGTAATTTAATGTATTCATATATTTATATTAAGTAGTCATTCTCTGTATTGTACATAATTGATCTAATTATACGTTTTTCATCAATTATTGGAATTATTATTCCTCAAAAATACACAGACCACAATATAAAATATGCCTACAGAAACTTACTGTTTATTCATTGTTCCAATAATATGTTTAATATTCAATTCCCTCCCTTTAATATATCTGGTTTTAATTATATTATTATAAACAAATAATTTTTAAGTTTTTTAACTAGAAAATGACATAAACCCATGGCGCCAAAACGACGGTACTATTTTACATGTAATTTGAATTTTAATAATAAAAAATAAAGATAAGAAAGTTTTAAAGAGAGGTAAAAAAAGATAATAATAATAAACTTTTGAAAATTAATTAAGAGCAAGAAAATTATAATAATGATGATGAAATAACTGAAAGTAAATTTAAGTCAAATACAATATTAATCCAATTGTTTAAATTTTAATTACAAGAAGTTAAGTAACTGAAGTAGAATAATTGATGATATAAAAAAAACACAGATATTACATTATTTTTGATTTTATAACTTCTATAACACTACTTTAATTAATAGTTCACTCTCTAAAGTTACTGAAGAATATGCTTTTAATTATCCTCGTTAAAACTTTTACTAATTTCTTCAATCTTTGTTTGATTTTGTTCCTCAATCCAATATGACTTATTAATGATTTTTTTTTCTATACTAGTACAATTATTAATAAATCTTCTGATTGATAATTCTGGCTTAAATGATAAAAAGAAGTTTTTATATGTAGCATATTTATTATAACTTTGTAGTTCGTGTTCATTTTCTTTTTGAATACAAAGTTCAATATTTGGTACTACAGTTGAATTGGTACAAACTGGATAAAGACAGGTATTTGGAATAAATCCACCCCTTGAATGTAGAATTGCCATATTAGTTGGTTCCAAAAGTCTCCAAAGCTCATCTTCTGTATCAGTGAAAATTGTTACAATTTTTCTGTCATATAACAACGAAATTATTGGTTCTATAGAATACCATAGATTTTCTTTTAAAGATTTTGATTTGTGAATGATTAGTGTATTAACCAATAAAGGAGAATAAAAATCTAAAACTTCTGAAATTAGTCTCATAAATGATTGAAACTCCACTTTGCAAGTATAAATCCCCATATTACTAAAATCTAGCACAAATGTAATATGTGATATAAAGCTTTTTTCTTTTAAAGATATATCTGAGAATGAATATATTACTTTTTCTAACTCCCAAACTAACAACTGTCTAAGTTCACTTATTGATCCAAATGACAATGTTGTTTTTAAATGAAGATCTACTATTCTAATATAATATACTGGTTGTTTATTATGCTTAAATCCAATTCCACTATCCAATACTTTTTTAATATTATAAATCAAAATTCTCCTTCTATTTTCTTTAATTCTATTTAATGCTGATTTGTTTTGAGTGTTACTTGATTCATATATGGCATTCATACCGTCCTGAATTTCAAGTTAGTAATTACAATAATGGAGTAATAATTAATAATATATATTACTTATTAAACCAAAGAATTAGAAAACTTACCTCTACCAATTTCATATATGTTGAGAATCTTGTTAGTTGCATTAGTGTGGTATCTTTTGTTAAAGCAAAAAAACCTCTCAAAAATAACATTTGTTTCAAAAAATCAATAATCAAATACGATACTCCATTTCTTCTAATAATCTCACTTGCTAACAAACAAATATTTTTAGTATGCTGATATGATAGCACATTCTCCATATATATTGTTCTTTCTGGTTTGTATTGATTTGTAATTTTTGTATGTTTTTTTTTTATTTGTTCAATTTCTATAGAACATGATTTTTTTACTAGTTTTGCCCAGTCATCCAATGCTAACTCTATTCTATTTGGCTTCTTAGTTGCACTCTCCATTTCTATAGTAACTTTTCAATCATATCAAAGCAAATAATTTACCTTGTTATCATTATAAGAAAATGTCTTGTTTATGTATTAGATATTAATTTAGTCTAAATATTTACTAATCTTAAGCCTATTTTATTTGGAAAGATTTTATTATTATTTTTGTTTTTTGTAAGTAATAATAATGCCGGTACTCTGCATGCATTTCTCTAAATTATTTACCCCTTAAATAAATTTATTAAAAAAAAAAATCTATATTTAATTATTTATTAAATTGCAATTCTTTTTATTATTAAATTATTATAAAGAACTAACTAACATGCATTTAAAACTTATTATTATTAGTTTTTCTACTTTTTAACTCTCAATTTCATCATATCTTTTCTTTTTTTTTTTCCCATGTAAAATAATGCAAACTATTTATAAGACTTTACACAGTATTGGCGCCGTTTTATGGCGCCAAAAGTTAATAATATATTATTATGATTAAAATTAATGTTAATTTGAAAAAGGCGAAAAGGAAAACCAGGAGAAAAGTGTGGAGTAAACAAAGAAAAATTTGATGAGAAATAGAAGAGGAAAAATCTGTAATTTGATTAGAATAATATAGTTTATTAACTTCATAAGTAGTCAATAAGTGACAATGGGGCGTACACGATCAAAGTATGTGGAATTGACGGATGATGACTATTACGATGCTTACGACTCAGATTACCACTCAGAGGAAGATAGCTCAGAATATGAAAGGGAAACTAATACGGTTACAACAAAGGTAAAGCCTTTTATTCAAACAGAGAAAAAAAATAATACAACAAAACATGTGGCTAAACCAGATCAGAAAAAAAATGTAAAGAACTTAATAAATAATGAACAAGTATCAGTTCCTAGTATTGATAATTACAGTTGCGTAGTATTAGGCCATGTAGACTCAGGTAAGTCAACTTTAATGGGTCATTTATTTGTGAGTTTGGGGCTAATAAGTGAAGGAGTTATGAGAAAGTACAAGAAGGAAAGCGAGATGATTGGAAAGGGGTCATTTGCATATGCTTGGGTATTTGATGATTGTGATGATGAAAGAGAAAGAGGAATTACAATCAATGTCTCAGCTAAAAGTATGATGATTGAAAATAAACTTGTGACCATATTGGACGCTCCTGGACACTCCGAATTTATTCCTTATAGCTTTTCAATTTCAATGTTTTCTGACAATGCCATAATAGTTATTGACAGCTCAGGATTTGAGGCAGGATTTCTAAAAGGACAGACTGTTGAACATATTATATACTCTCTTTTAGCAGATGTTTCAAACATAATTATTGCTGTCAATAAATTGGACCTATGTAATTGGGATGAAAAGGTTTATTTAAACATTGTTAATACAATAAATAACTACATTAATTTCGAACTTTCTGATATTAAAAGCGATTCGAATATTATTTTTTTACCAATTAGTGCATATTTTGGTGTTAATATTCTGAATGACAAGAATCATCTTCCAAAAGAAATATCCTCTTGGTATCAAGGACCCAGTTTATTCGAAGTACTATCAAACATTAACCAAAATGCAAAAAGATCAAGATCACGTCCGATTGAGTGTCATTGTAATAAAGAAACTAAACAATTTACATCTTTTTCTGCATGCATTTTAGAAATTATTTCAGTCTCCTCCTCCGAATTTAAAGCATCCCTATATATTGAATATGGTCATCTTAAAGTTGGACAGTCTTATTTTATATTACCTTTTACTGAACAAGTGAAATGTAGGTCTATTTCCATTCACAACAATACATATAATTCATGTAGTGGACCAATTTATATCTCTTCTGCAACATTTAATTGTAGCATTAATCCTAGTGTTGGTAACATTATTGTATCAAGTATTTCTTCTAAGTGCTCTGGAAAAATGAATAACAACACATCAGTAGTATCTTTACTTTCAAACCTATACCCAATACAAATATCTAGAAAACTTAAGGTAAAGTGTCTTAAGTTGCTAAATGAAACTCTTCTGAAATCTAAAAATATTTTTTGGAATGTTCCAGGCCAATCATTTATGATTTATTATCACTGTGAAGCTTCTCCCGCCACTTTACTTAGTGTCAAGAATGACTTCTTTTATTTTGAAACTGAAAAAGATATTGTTTCTTATAATAAGTGTTCTTGCACCGATACCACAAACCTTAGCAAAGTTTCAGTCAGATTTTTTGGAATCACTGTTTTTATTGGAGAAATGATCTTTCACTGATTAACTTTTTATTTAATTAATTATTATTATTTTCAATATATTATTCCAATTTCTGCATGCATTTGTTCCCGCCTAAACCTAAAAATTTTGTTTAAGTGTTGGTTGGGGGGAAATGTTTAATATATTATTTATTAGTATGAATTTTGAGGGTTTAAGTAGTCAATCAGATAAATCTTAAATGGCAATTTTCTTTATTGAATGATTAGTTAATACATTGTAGAGCTTTTGGTTTCTCAGTTTTTGTTTTCCCCACAGAAGATTCAAATTGACAAAACTTTAATAGTTTCTCTTTTTTCCATTCCTTCGTTCTAATACTCGTTCTCATCCTTAAATTCGTATTAATCACACTTTTACTGGCTTTTCGAATCTTCTAATAAAGTAAAAAAGGTGTCTATATAGATATAACACATGAATGAGTGCATTTTTAATAAAGGAGGATTGGAGAAGTTTTTAAAAGGATATTAAAACCCTTGAGGTATTTCTGAAATGATGCCTTTAAGGACTATAAGGTAAGTTTGTATATTTGAATTAAAGACAACCAGATTTTTGGGTATTAATACTAAATTATAACTATTTTTAGAGTAATAACGAAGTTAATTAGGATTACATCAGGGTCATTACAAAGTGTTGCAAAACAATGTATTAAAGATATTTATAGAGGTCAGTTTACTAAATGCTTATTTAAGGTGGAAAGTTAATTTGTTGGACAAATTTTTAAACTGATTTAGATAGCATTAAAGCAATTAAATCTATACATTTTGGAAACAAAATGACTCTTGGAGAAGCAAACAAGATTCTAGGTACCGAATTTGGAAAGAAGTACACTGTAGAAGATATACAAATGGTAAGTATAAATATCATTACGTCTATCTCTCCTAAAAGCTTTTATAACCAAATTCCCGTTGAAATATGGTTCTCAAATTTCTTAGACTAACAGCTTTCTTTCCGTTTGTGTTCTAATTCAAATGATTCATTTCTTTTTTTAGATTACAAGAAGAATGCTTGAACTAAATAAGGCAAGTGGAAATTATAGAGGATCTCCTTATATACAAGAAAAACTAGTAGTAGCTGAAAAGCTTATGCTAGACCAAATAATCAAGAACCCAAAAATTTAATATTTAAAATAAAGTAAATGAACTTTTTAATTAGAGTGAGCATGAAATAGGTCACTAATCCTTTCTCCATTTTCTGTGACTAGAACTACTTTAATGGAATCCCAAGTAAACTCTTTTACTCTGACTTCTCCCTCTTTTTTTTTCTCCCTTTCTGCCCTGGTGCCAAAAGAAATGAGGTTCTTAAATTATTCCCAGCTTGGATACTACTTGGAAGCGAACAAATAAACAGAGGATCGGGAATTAGACCTTGAATCCGATGCCTCCCCTCATCTCAAAGTCTTCCACAGAATGCATCTCAATTATTCTGCCCAAGCTTAATCTTCAACGTATACTGGACAAAATATGAATAATCACCGATCTATATTTCGATAGAATAAGGAAGTATTAACTTTTGGCCATACCATTTACTCATTGCATAGTAATAAAAGAAGTCTACATAAATAGCTGTTTGGATAAGCCCCCCAATCCAGCCAACCCAATTTACATAATGTTGAGCATAAAAACGGTAAATCCAGTTAAAAATATAAAACAATCTATATAATCCCATTGTTACGACGTAATTTGATGTTAAATTCTCAACTTCTCTTAACTGTTGTAAAAGGATCAATTGAGGTAAAATTGCTACAGATTCTAGCCAAATTGAAAAGCTCCATAGTATCTCGGAAAATATCCATCTTTCAGAAGTAATAAATCCTAAAATTAAAGCTGGTAAAATCAGGTACTTGTGATATGGGAAACTATCTGCATTAGAATCATAAGTTCTACTAATTGGTATTTGGTACCTCATCAAATAGATACAGTAACTAGTACTTGCAATAAATATAACCTTCATTAATGTATTGTATACTGAAACAAAACTCCAAAGCAAATCAATATATCTACTGCAAAATACTATCAAATAGATCTCTTGCATCTTACATGAAATCCCCAAGCAACTCTTACTCTTCCTCAACTTTTTTAAAAGAAGAAAAATACTCAAAAGGTGGAGCATATCACCACATAGTCTGAACCCATTCATTTTCAACTAACAGCCACTATTACAGGTTTGATTCTTTTTCCTTTCTGGATTCTCTATAAATCCAAATTTACTTACACTATGCTAGTATTACTCAACCTTCTTACACACAAAGTTCTTCAAATTCTCTTATTTACTTTACCTCACTTTTCTTAAGTTCTAATGAAACTGATTATTATTAATACTATTTTTACTTTAAATAATTGATATTAATTTTACTATTACTAACACTATTTATTTAGCCTAAATTATCCAATATATAAATATATATTTATTTATCTGCATGTGGCGCCACTGGTTCCCGCCTAATGTGGGAAGCATGCTCATTTTTTTTTAATTGATTATATGGGTAGTTATGGGTAAAAGTTTAGTAGTATTTAACTGAAGAGGAGAGGAAGAATCAACATGAGTATTGAAAAGTGATTGAGAAGAGGAATAATATCGACAATGAAGAATAGATAAATTAAGAAAAGAAAAATAAACTAACATTAGAATATAAACTATTATAACGACTAAAAGTCCCTTTATTTTAATAATAAAGTAATTTATTTTGATATGTTTCCTCCGTACTTTTCCCTCCAATAATCAATATAAAATAAGCAGTTGTATAAGTAAATAGAACTTTATAACTGTATGTTTGTAATAAAGCCAGAATATCTACTCCAAATTGTGCTTAAAATTAAAGGTAAATTAGGTATAGTAAAAACATTGCAAGTTTCAGATTCACTATTAGAATAGGAGATAATGCAACCAGGAAGAAAATTCTTCTTTTGACTCTCAGTAATTTTTGAAGGAAAGAATTGACTAGTTCTTACTTTAAGATAGATTTTACTAGGATAAGGAAGTATATAAGGGTCGTATATTAGATCAACTTGCTGATTCCAGAGTGATTTAACTTCTAATACAAAGCTCTCAAAAATCTCCCTGGCAACATTATAAGGAGAAGCCTTGATATTACAATTACTTAGTAATTCCTGAGTTGAATTAAGATTAACATACTGTTTCTTAAGTGATAACACATTAAACTTAATCTTCTTAGACTGAGGCTGAATAAGACCAATATAGTCTTGCTGAAGATGAATAATAATATCATTTTTAGGTTGAGTCATGAATGATGATTTAATCTCCTTTATTGGTATATTAAATGAATTCTTTTCAACAATAATATTTATATATAAATTTGCAAAATGAACCAATCTACTTGAATTATAGTGGCTTGGAAGCTTAATCAATAAGGATTGAGGATCATATTGAGATGATACATAAAAGAAATTCTTAAATAGTTTATGTTTCTTAATATAATTATAGTAAATTGAATGGATCCTATCAAGCTTTTCGAATTCCTCAATTGAAATTCTCTTCATCTCAGAATCCTCAGTCATTTGAAAATCCAAGTCTACAACTAATGGCTTCTTTTCCCATTCATATCTTGAAATTAACCATAGTGATCTTAAAAATCCAGTTGTTGAGGTATCCGGTACCCCATATATACTATTCATTAGATCATTATTTGTATATACGTAAGCAGCAACATGTTCTAAAAACTCCTCGGAATCTGGTATCTTATTTACTGATGCAAAATGTTTTAATTTCTTAACTGTTTCTCTTAAGGATGGGAAATAATTACTTAAATTTAGTAATTTTGCTCCTATTTGTGTTTTCCACCACAAATTGCGTAATTGGTTAATATCTTCCCCGGAAAATCTGATGTTTTCTTCTACGACTTTTTCAGACATGTTTTCAGGCTCAATAGTCGTTTTTGCAATCTGTTCTAATTCTGTTGGATGGAAAATACTTAATCTAAATGTGATATCTCCTTTCCAATATACATCTAAAAATGGGGCGAAACCTCTTAAATCTGGATTATCGGTACCTTCTATATGATCATATTCAGGTATAATATCGCAAGTAATAGAATGTAATTCACCCAATTCTTTTTGTATTGATAACAAAAAAGCTATTTTGATTTTTTGAATAGACTCCTTAGTTTTTGGCCACTTGTTAGATTGTTCCATTTCTATAACACATTGTATCTCCTCTTTAAATCTATTTTCCTGATCTATACTAGAATTCAAACTTGTGTAGAATTTCATGAATCTTAAAATTGAGCTAGGTGACTGAATTGATTTGATACTTAAAGGAAGAGAAGTTAATCCGGTTATAATGGATTTAAAGTTTGAAAACTCCTCATGAACAATTTTTTCCCAACTTAAATAAGGATTAATAGATCCAAATGGTGTCATTGAATAGGTTACTAAACCATCTTTTAATTCTGTTCCCAACTCAGATTGAATCGTGATTTTTGGAAGATGTCTATTTAATGTATACCTTAAAATATCCTCATTAATTCCTTTATTTGTTAAAAATTCACTATTTGAATTATTTTCATTATTCCAAACTACGGTCTCTAAAACTGTGCCGTCTCTAAATCTTCTTGTCTCAATTATATTACTACCCCAAAAATCTTTAAATTGTTTTGCTTCAACACTATCAACAAAAGGACCTTTATCAATAGATCTTGTGATTTTAGAAGCAAATTTAATACCGATAATACATCCAAACTTTTCTTTTGATATTATTTCTCTAAAATTTAAGTTCTTCACTCTATCTGTGAAACTTCTTAACAATATCCGTCTCGTGATCTCAACCAGATTCGAACTTTGACAATTTTCCCAAATCGAATCAAAATTTCTCTTTATAGTCTTTGAGTTTGAATTTTCACCCAAGCTGATTTCTTTAGGAATATTATTATTTGGTGGAACCAGATAACTTAGCTGGATATTATGGAAGCAATTTGGATAAGAAATCATTATGCAAGAATCAAACTCTAGTAAAGAAAGCATTTGAGGTATATCATTTAGTTTCTTATTATGATCATGACTTTGAACTCTTATTTTATTATCAAAATCTGTTCCAAGACTAAACATATCAGAAACTGTTTCTGCATAGCCTATTATTGCCTTATTATCAATAAGTCCCAAAGTCTTATTTAAAATATCTAGTAATTCTTCCTTTACAAGATCTTGACATCTCCAAAATACATTATACACTTCCTCTTCTTTATCAGTTAGAATAAAAATTTGATTCCCAATATAATCTCTATTGAATAAGTGCAATAAATTAGTCTTCTTAAAATCCTTATCTTTTAGAAATATTCTATCATGAAATTTTGGAGAGGAATCTCCAAAAACATAATAGGTACCGGATTGATCTTTATTTTGAAATTTCCAATTTGAAATCATTTTTTGTAAAGTCATTAATACCAACTTAAATATCTGGAAAGAACTTGTTTTTCTTGAATTGAGTGCATCTCTATTCAACTCCAGAGTATGAAATAGAAGATATAAAAGAACTTCTTCATTAAACTGACCAGAAAGTTTAAATTGGTTATTAACTTTCAAATGATTAAAAATCTTCCATTTTATACACCAAAGTTTGAGAAGCATCAGAGTTTCTTCAAGCATAACTGAAGATAATATTTCTTCAGTAATTATAGATAATTTAAGCATCTGACTTTTTGTATCACTTAAAATAGCTCCATTATACTGTGGTGTTGGTGGTAAAAAACAAGAATTTAGATTATCTTGACCATAATTAAAGGTATCGTAATTCAAAATACTTTTTCTTACGGAATTCCTATATATTGAGATAGAATCCTTATTTAGCTTGGATGACTCTGGGATAACCGGTAAGATTCTGAATCTACACTTAGATATAGCCATATCTTTTGATTCTTTTTCTGATTTCAAGATAACTACAATTGAGACTACTGGAATATACCTTAAATCATGTAAATAGTCAATCTCCACCTTAATGTCCTGAATCTTATCTACAGATAAAAGTTTTGGTAATTCATATTTAGCAACATTTTTAAAGTCTTCCCTATATAAAAGCTCTTTATTGATTTTCTCTACCTCATTTTCTGTGAGGTTTGGTATATTATTTATTTTCATTTGACGAAGTAACTTATTATATAAGTCTATTACCAATGCTGCTCTCTTGATAAAGTAGGTGTAGTTAATATAGTCTTTGGATTGAACTAAAAATTCGGGCAAATCAAAGCCTAGATCTATAATGGATTCCTTATTTATAGCCAGTTCCGCGTTCATTAATCTAATCTGATTCTTTAATCTCAAATTATTTAAAGGGATTTGACTACCATACAATTCCTCAAAAACATTAGATAGCCCAAATTCCTCCTCTATCCTCAAGATTTCTGCAAATGGTAACTTCTTAGTATTATCTTTAAGCAAATTCTTTAAAGGCATATTAAACTCTAAATTTTCAATCTTTTTTAACATAGAAACTGCGTAGGGCAAAACTCCCAGTATTGTTTTTTCAGAATCTAATCCATACTCTCTATACTTATGAAGAATTACATCCAGTCTTTCCTGTAATGCAGAATCTAAACAGCTAACTCCAATAGGGGAATTCAATTCAAAAATATCATTTGCATCTTTTGCATGTTGCTTATACCTTTGCCTCACTTGTCTCTTAAGTTTAGACTTATTCTGTTTCATATTTCCGGTTCCTCCAACTTTCTCTATGCTTTTCCACCTCTATACTTATCCTATATTAGATTTTGTTTTCAAAGATTCCCGATAAACTTAATTAAAAGAAATTAAACTACAATTTAAGGAACAAAGCCTCAAAATACAAGCAAATCTATAAAGCTTATTTGAACTTCCGTGTTATTTCCACTAAGAATTATTCTCCTGCTTCCTATACTTTGAAACAATTTCCTATTTAGATTTAATTATTTGAGTTTTTTCCTGACATTCGTCGTTACCGCCCGCGCCAAAATAAGGCGCCACATGCTATTGACCACATGTATACAATAATATATATAAATATATATATAAAAGGTGAAAGATTATTTACTTTTCCTGTCAAATCTTTTCTTAAACTTTTCCATCTTAGTTTGACGGCCAGAACTGTTTTCAGCATCTGCTGAGTCAATATCGTTATTATCACTTTGACTGTTTTTCTTTCTCCTCATTTTGAGGTTAAGCTTCTCCTTGAATTTTTCAGTTTTACTCATCTTATTGTCTTTTGGGAGCTTTTCATCATTGGTTTTATCGGAATTGGTCGTACCATTGCTTTTGATAGTTTTTAATTGTTCAGCATTTGAGTCTTCATTCTTCATATTGTTATTAGAATTAATAGTTTCAGTATTTAAACTATCAGTACTATTTCTGCTAATTGAATCAGCTTCTAAAACAATAGTTTTTTCACTTATTGAGCTATTTTTTGAACTATAGGACTTAGACTTAAGAGGAGTTGTTTTAGCTTCTGTGCTATTTGAATTACGAATTTCTACTGCATTAGTAACATTTGATTCACTTTCAGATTCCTTTACACTAATAACATCGGCAGTTCTTTGTCTTTCACGTTTTTTTTCACCAGATTTCCCATCAGTATCAGTTACATTATAATCATAATTTTTCTTAAATGTAGGATCAGTAGAGAATGTTGAAAGTAATGCTGCTCTCTTATATACGTTTACCAGTTTATGTAAACCTAAAATGACATCTTGATTTTCTACATTACAAAGCTCAGTGAATTTCTCCAGCTTATCTACAGATATGTACACATCCTCCAAACAAGTTTCCGCAACATCTAAATTCTTTTTAATATTTTCCAAAGATTTATCTAATTCTTCCAGAACTGTTTCAAGAGAAATCTGAACATCTATTAAACTTGAAATTGGAGTTTTTTCATTTGCCTGCTCTATCTCTCCATTATCCTTAGTTCTCTTCAAATCAATCTCCATGCTAATTTTACCAGAATCCATTCCAATATTGCTCTTTTTTGAATTTTTTTTACTTTTTGAAAATTTAAATTTTGCAAATTTTGACTGATTCTTGCCTTTGTTATCACCCATTTCAGAATCATCTGTTGAGTTTGAAAACCTATTCAACCCTAATACATGTAACAAGTCTGCCCCCACTCCTGATCCATCACTACTTTTCCTTCCCATTTTTACTCAACTCTTATTTTTCCCTAACTATTTCTATTATATAAAACTATAACCCACCTGTTAAATATGCTTTTTTTTGAACTCCACTATTATTGTTTTTTCCTCTTCACTCACAAATTTATTTCTTTCAATGTCAAATAAGATCTTTAGACTTTGCTTATCAAAGTTAGGCGGGAAACCGGCCCGCCACTTATTGTTATTGCATATTTGCATGTGGATAATATAACTAATATTGAGTAAATAACAAAATATGGGAGAATATATAATTATAATAGATTTTGAAATTATTGACGAAAATATTGGGATCAATAAATGAATTTTTTAGACTAGATACGAAATATGTCAGCAAATATATAAGCAATTAACTAAACTATGTTAATCATTTTTGAATAGCTAATTAGTACTTTCTATTGCAAATATGCTACGAGTAAAGAACTTGGTTTATAAGTTGAGTAGGAGTAGTGATATTAATTCCTCCAATATAAATGTTAGAATTCGATTCATTCATAAGCTCATAAATACATCTAATTTCCGGAAATGTGATGGACCCTAATACAAATACAATCACGACTTTCCTATTCAAAGAATACCTAGGCAAAGAAAAGGAGTGAGATTGAATATGATTAAAGTTTCCAAGTAAATAGTAAGGGCCTTCATTAGTATTTGATTTGCCAACACAGGGAAAGTCTTCGTTAAAATTCTTTTGATTAAAAGTATTATAAGAAATTATCGAGTTATTACCAATATTAAGCTGACAAAGAAGATGATAAACAATAGTCTTTATTAGAGGCTCAAATCTAGAAAGGTTAATTTCTATATTTCTCAATCTCTGCTTAAAGTATTTAACTCTTTCTTTATTACTAATCTCATATTTATGAATATGTTTCCCATTTCCTGTTGCAATATCTTCAAATGAGTTACACAAACCTAATCCAAGAAGTTTCTTAAGCACGATTTGATCGTCGTTTGAGAGTTTTCCGAAATCAATTAGCTGATTTAAATCATCATTACTTACTCCTGTATAATGTGAGATATATAATAAAATCAATCTAAGTTTGTCATTACTGTCCTTAATGACTGGAAATTCCTCATCTAGCCTTCCTAGTGTAGAATTGCCTAACACAGCAAGAAGATTACTTCTTTGTTTAGTTGCACTTAAGGACTTTCCATCAGAATCTAACATTGTTGCAATACATTGCTCAATCTCGCCAATAGATGTAATGTCATTTTTTTTTAATATATCATAACATTCCCCAATCAAACTAATATGTGTCCAGTAACGAGAAAGTGTCTGTTGATATTGAGGCAAAGTCCTTACAACTTGAATTGTTTCGCTAGTTGAAATATTCGATTCTTTATTATTTCCTCTATGAATCTTTGCTGTCACATTATTATGGGTAAACTTTAAAGTTTCATCCGTAATTGCTTGGTTCACATTTCCAATATGATCATGTCTATACAATACCCATTTTGAATCCCTTTCATCAAGTACTGCCTTTTTTGTCTCTTTTTTACCTCCGGTACTAGAGATTTCATATTCATATACGTCGTCCATCTTTTGGTTATCACTACTTTTGAAATCAGTATTTTCAAATCTAGTATTTGATACAATATTGTAATTATCAGGATTACTTAGAGATACTGGAATTTTCAATAGATCATAGGCTAATGCCTGGTAATGGTAATCGTGTATATATAATGGAGCAGCATCAAAGCTTCTATCTAACAATAATATGGTACATTCTTCACTGCTCTCAGCACTTCCATTCTGCAAGTTATTAAGCTTATCAGCAAAATTCTTACATTCTGCTGATACCTCTACTCTTCCACAATTTTGATATCTTATTATTGGCTTGGTATTAATACCAAGAGTCTTACATAAAGTATTAATTCCAGACATGATTTGTTGCTGAAGCTTTTCAGAAAGATCAAGACTAGTTTTGAATAAACCTTCATTATCAATATAGAAAGTTCTACTATCATATGGAATGAAGTCTAAATTAACTTCTTTAAAGGTTAATAACTTTCTAAGAAGGCCATCATGGTTGGAAAGTATGTCAAAACCTGATATTCTCTCTCCCCTAAAACCAGTAACAAATAAATGAGCCGACCTATACATCCCTCCACCTTCATAATCTCTCTGAACACGTTCAAGATTTCTTTTATTGCCAGTTATAAAGTAAATACAATCCATTTTTCTTAATGGCTCTCTTTTTGAATGTAACTGCTCAACTATTGTTACTCCTGCCTCAATAATATCATAAAATGAACAGGAAGAAGAAATTACTTTCAGTGTAAACTGATCAACTACCATAGTTAAATATCCATCGCTCCCAGAAGCAGACATTGCATGTACCGGCGAAATGATCTCCTCTACTATCCTTTTCTTACAAAGACTTAGCAAACTCATTTTATTCTTGAAATATTGAAAAAAAAGTCAAACAGAAAACCATTTACCGTGTCTACATAATCAGTAATACTATTAAAATAATCAATTATCCAATTAATCCTTCAAACTTTTTATTTTGAATAATTTCTTTTCTATTGACTAATTATCTTGAAAACTCTACACTTTGCCTCTAAAAGTGTGGGGAGAACTTTTAAGGCGCGCAAATCATGTATATTAACCACGTCATTGGCAATTACACAATTTCTAACTTAGAATTAATTTTAGAGGTGATTGTTTGTAAATCTGTGCTTTCAAAATTATAATTGGGTTTTTCATTTTGAAGCATAATAGCTGCACCATAGTATGATCTGATAAAAGGTGAAATTGGAGGGCAAGTGACGAAGAAGTGATCAGCCAAAGGCTTTAATAGCTTGTCATTTGAAATTAATTCTTCAAGCTCGGAAGAAACCCTCTTTTCAAAGCCTGGAGCTGAGGCAATCCCACCACAAATTAGTATATTTTGGGAAAGCTCTTTTCTAATATCAACATTAGAATCTTTTAAAACTTGGATAATACCATCCAAAACAATGTGGTGAATTATTTCTACATTAGAAGATACTTTATCTCCGAAGAAAATCTCAAAAGGCATGGTTCTGGTATTTTTGTCAACAATTAAATTAATATATTGATTATTTATTAGTAAATATTCATATTTAAAATCTGAAATATTTATGTTTTCATTATCATGACTTAATTCACAATTGACTATTCCACTCTGAAAGATAATATCATCCATTAAGTCATTGTTTATCCCTTTAACTATGCCTTCTTCTGGATTTTCTTTATATTGAGCAAATAATTCACTCTTAAATTTTTTCTTAAAATCATCATACCCACAATGTATAATTTTAACATTATATTCAATAGGATATCCATTATAAACAGGGCAAATGATTGTTTCGTTTGTTCCTATATCAACCACTATCCCTGTTTTAAATCCTGTTGTGAAAAGACTCACTATTGGCTCACTAACTCTTCTGACTCCAGGAACCTGATAATTTTCAATTAGAATTCGTGTAATATAATTAGAAAGTTCTATTGGAAAAAACGGTCTCTCTAGTAGTATTACTGGGTAGTCCTTAGGATTTGACATTAAATAGTCAGTATATAACATGCGTATTAAAGAGCTCCAGCTTCTTTTCCAGTTGTTAGAATCTTTAAAAACTGTTACATAGCTTGATTCATCTGAGAAAGTTGTATTATTACCGGCGATTTCCAAAATATCCACACACTTGGAAAAAAGTTCGTTTGTTTGCAGAATTACAAATGGTTCCATTTTTTTTGAAAAGCCTGCTTTTACATGTCGTCTTCCAACTGAAATTATTATATAGTTTTTACTTGTGCCAATATCATGCATTTTCTTTTACATCTCTCCTACTCCTAAATTATCTTAGTTATGATTTAATCCTTTTTACCATAAACAATATTCCACACTAATACCTCACTTCAGTTCTCGATTTCTATTTAATAATAATAATATTATTATTACAAATATTTTTGGAACCTAACAATAATAATACATATAAATAAAAAAATGGCGCCAATTCCTTTTTAATTATTTCTAAAATACAAATATATTACAAAATAATAAACAAAAGGAAAAAAAAAAGCATTTTCTAGAAAAATCTCCTTTTCAACCTAAAAAAGAATCAAATTCCATATTATAACTTATTTTCCTTAACCTTAAACTTTTTCTCATCTTTTTTTGTTTTATGTTACCCTTGTGAATGCTTTTTCATCATCTACTCTAGTATATTCAAGATATAACCATTTATAGGCGCCAAAAACATGTCATTTTTGACACGTAAGCATATTTTTAATTAATTAAATTATCAATTATTAAATTGTTAAAAGTTTTCACCTAGAGGATTTCTCCTGTCATAATCAGGAAATGAAGGCAGAATCTAATGAGCTATCTGAAGGTCAGATAGTTATTGATGGAGAGACAGAAATTGATGATTTGTTATTAGCATCCAAGTTTGCAGAATTAGAGAATTATAAGTCTGCATCAATCCTGACTGGAATAGAATCTTCTAGAGGTAGGAAACCACTAATTGAAAAATCATCTGAAGATGTTGATATTATATTAACAGATGAGGAGTGTGATAATTCCGAGGATGATGGTTATGAATCAAGTGAAAATGAAGATAACGAGATTAAGGAATTAATTAGAAAAGAAATGATTTACCGACACAAGACTTTTGAAAATCAGGAATGTAAATATGAGATTTTGGGTGAGAAGTTATCTGATAATTATTTGGCTCAGTTTGGTATTTCTTTAGATAAAAATAAGGAGACAAAGAATACATTATCTGATATAAGTGAATGCGAAAATGAGATGGCAGAATCAGATGATGAGATTATTAAGAAGGAACATCCAAGTAATATAAACAAGGACTCCCACTTAGAAAACTTTGAAGAAAAATTAAACTGGTTACCAAACATTGAGATCTTAGATATGCCAGAAAAAGTGGATATAAATCTTCCTTGTGAATTTGTTGGAGAGATCTACTCTATAATTAATGATGGAGCAATATTTGGTATGGAAGGGATTTTTATAGTAAAAAGTGATCCATCTACTATAATGTTAGACCTGGGATCTGTATTATGTTTGGAGGATAAAACTATAATAGGAACAATCATTGATACTTTTGGTCCTATTACATCTGCATTTTATGTCTTATCTAAACAAAGTAATGTTGACAATAACCTTCTCAAAGTAGGTACTAAAATATATTGTGATCGCAGACATTCCACTATATTAGGTAAAGCTGGTAAAATACAGTGTAGTTATCTTTCTAGTACAAATACTGGAAATAAAAAAAGTCAACTATTTAGTACAAGTACTTCAAAATCTCCTTTCTCTAATAAGGACTTTAAAAAAGACCCTAAAATTAATCATCCAAACTCTTCAAATTTCAATAGCAAAGATGAAACATCTGTTGGATCTGAAATCGAGAATGGGGAGGTTATTCCTGATGACTATGATGAAGAAGATGAAGGACAAGAGGAGAGTGGTGATGATATAAGTGTTGGTCTAAACGAGGTTTTAATCAAAAAATTTGTTGAAAAGTATGATAACTTGAGCCATATTCAAGAATCTGCTGTTGAAGATTCTATTACAAATAATTCTTTACCTAAAAAACATAAAGAATTTCAAAAAAAGCTTAATAACCATAATCAAGGTTACCATCATAAAAACAAAAACAATAGAAAACACTCAAATCAGAATAATATTAATTTTTCGGGTAGATCCCAATGTAACAAAGACAGGAATTTTAATAGATTCAAATCATTTGGAAGCGGAAATATGTATCCAAAAAATTCATTCTCTAATTTTGATTCAAGGTTTGGAAACATTAATCACCAAAACAACACAACAAAGCAAAATTTTGGAATGGAATATAGATACAATCAAAATAACAACTTATTTCAGAACCTTCAAAATAACTATTCGCACTTTCCCTATGCAAACACAAACAGTACATTCAATATACAAGAGATTCAACAAAATAGGGAACTCCAATTCTATAATCATCATAATAGTGGCTCAAAACTTCCCGTTTCTTTCCATTCTCAGTCTCAAACACACCAAATGTACCCAAATTCCAGTTCTAATCCCCATCATTATTCTCAATATTATCAAAATACTGATGGAGTTCAACTACAACATACACAATTATCTTATCAAAATAGAAATACAAACCAAATTACAACAGGTTTTGAAAGTAATCAATACTCAGTAAATAATCAATATAGTCATGGAAATGGAAGTGTAGGTAGTCAATACATGTATAATAATACCGGATGTGAAAGTGGCAACAGAAGTGTAAATTACATGGATATCGGCCATCCGGGTTCGATTCCCACATGGGCAAACTTTCCATGTAATAATGGGAACAAATACTCGACTAGGTAAGATAATGTTATTTTGGATCTCAAATATATATTTAAGCAATTATGAATTTTATTTCAATTTTTTCAAGAGAACACAAGTTATTAGGTAAACACATTAAGATATTGAAAATAGAAGAGAAACTAGATACTATATTTAATCTTTGAAGATCATACAGTTTATTTTTATATATCTGATGCATTAAAATAAAATACAGGAATATATTATAAACTTGGTGGGAATAGATGACACCTAATTGCTATTATTACCATTCATTTTACCGTTAATATTTCCGTCACCAACAATCTGCATCAAGTAATTGATGGAATTGAATATTTGGGAATTCTTTCTGTTGGCAGAGTTTACAAGAAGATCATCACAGAATGACTGAATTCTAGGATTGTATTTATGAAAGTTATAGAGATCACTATTATTTGATGAATATTTGGATGGAAGAGGAAAATGGGGCTTGGAATTACCAAAGAAGCTGGGATTAGTTACATTATAATTATGTGAATATGTCGTAACTTTATTATTAGAATGATGTTGATGATTTGGAATTCTGATATAATTGGGTGTAGAGAATGAGTCTCCTCCATGATCTATCTCAAGTATTGGTTTATTATAAAAGAGGAGTTCGTTTCTCAAATAAGCGTGCTTACGAGAAAATGGAGTTTCAAAATCAACATGATCAAATACTTGGTTGTATAATATATCATTCCAGATATAATTATTACTAGATTCAAGTATAATTTTTTTTTCTGAACATTTGGAAATTTCGGATAACATCAAAGAAAGAGGATTATTATTCTCATGCACCAAATAATTACTTTTAGTTGTAATTTGAGTACTTTCATTAACTATACTTTTGGAACTGTTTGTTTCACTTGCTTGACAGACTTCACCACCATATTCAATGCGAGAAAAAGACTCTTCAATTCCAGGCCCCATTCCAATTCCCAATCCGGAACCTATATCCAAATGAGGTAACTTATAATTGGTATTTATAATATTAATATTATTATTAACCACTTCATGAAGCATAGTTTTATTTGGGAAACTATTGCCTGCTATATTTGGATAGTTAGTAACTTTTCTAGAATCGTTATACATCGGTTTCTCATTTATAATAAAATCCATTGGGGGAAGATTCAAATTATACGAAGAACCAGAAGCTTTGGTTTCTCCCCCAAGTCTTGAGAGCTTGAAGTTATTATTAAGTTCATTTGTCTTATTTGGAGACATTAAATAATCACTATCTTTTTTTTGAATATTAATCCCAACTTCTCCTTGTGAATGAGAAACCACAGAATTCAAAGATGAAACAATAACTTGTAGGAGCTCATTTGTAATTTTCATATTATCAGTATTCTCTGTATTGCCGGAATGATTGTTACAGGAGATTCTCTCTGATATTATTTGATTTAAATTTTGAATAAAATCATCAGAATTTGATACTCCACCCGAAGTTTTTTTTGCAGAAGCTGCAACTGAAAGAGAATAGGCCAAAGCCAAAGCTGCTGTAGTTGGATGCACCCCAGGAAGTTTTGAACCAAGTATTTGTGCTGCAGCAATTACATTATTATTGGCCATACCATTATTTAATACGAGATTATTCACTGCAGCGGTGGTATTTTTCGTATTAGCTGTATTAGTTAAGACCTTACTTCTGTTAGTTCCGTTAGGTTCTCCGTTCTTCAATTTTTGAATGGAAGCTATAACCTGGAGAACTGCGGAAAGTAGAACGGATCCACTTATCTGATTAGATTGAGTTTCATTATTTGATACTCTTGAAATTTCAGTTGAGTTAGTAGATCCTAGTAATTCTTTCTTAATACCCGAATGATTTAAATTATTTGATTTATCATTTTCGTTATTTTGTAAATATTCATCAAAACACAAAGTTGAAGTATTTCTTCTCTTTGGATTTCTTCCACAAGGAGTTTGAAAATTTGTGCTTGGACTTAAGTTTGATGTATAACAGCTATCATATCTAGAAATACTGCTCATCATCGATGAGGGAGCAGTTGTTCTTTCAACACTATTCACCAAAGATGAGGGGTTTGATATGAACGTATTTGAAATATCACCTTGATCTGCATTTTTGATATCTTTTCCAAGAGAACCTGTGTACTCAATATTTTTTATCTCTTTTGTTCTAGAACATCTTGTGGGAGTTATATTATTACTTTGAGCTAAATTTGAATCACTTGAATGTCTATCGATGGAATCTGTAGTTTCCAGATTAGGAAGATCCACATTAAACTCAGTTGAATGTTTAACTATCTTAACACCCTCATCGCCTTTTGACTCTTTTATTTGACCATTCTCTGAATGATATTTCATTTTCCTTTTGTTTTGAACCAAGTTTCTTATAAGGAAATTAAACTGATTTCACTAAACAAGAAATATCGAAAATGATAACTACACACAATTCTGATGATTATTATACCAAACCAATCTAAACCTGAAATTAACCTGATTTTAAACCTGTTACCTTTATTATTTTATGATATATTCAAAAACAACTTAGATAGCTATTCCGGTTGCTTTATGTATCTGTGTTTTTAAAACCTTATAAGAATATTAACAGAAATATGTACCATATAGTTTTACTTTTGTTTGAACCTTTTCTTTAAAGTTTACCTGATTTATAATTATTTATAATATTGATCCAAAATGGTATCACCCTAAAATATATTAAACACCATTAACTTTTCTTGACAAAAAACTGTAAAGTCTTAAATTCTATTCTTTTATTTAATACCTGCTTACATAACAAAAATAACCTTTTTACTTGTATCTCTTTTTTCAATAATCCTTATTCATTATTTGCCTTATTAATATAATCGGCCCTAGCATATATTTTATTTCTTTAGCTTTATCACAACTTCTTTCTTACTTTATTTTATTATTTGTTAATTTTTGTGAAACAAAATTAATAAGAAAATATTGGAATTAAAAAGCAATATAATAATATTTATTGTTATTATTAATACTATTCTGAATGACTTTTAAAGTTGTTGGGATCATTTAAAAAAAAAAAAAAATCCAATGCATCATATAATATCCTTCCACATCCACACTTTATTAAATCCAAGTTCCAAGTATCATTAATTTTGTGTGTTTACCGCCAAATCTGAATTTTGGTATCTTAACAATTGATTTTTAACAAAAATTATTTGTTTCATTTCAAACTTATTAATTTATTATTATAAATTTGATAATTTTTTTTAACTAAAGATAAAATCTCAAAATTTCATTAAATATTCTCTCACTTTGCCAAACTTTTTCTTCCTTTCCTCACCTTCAACATTAAAATTTTTCTCTTTATCAAATCCAATTACTTTCCAATTCTTCTTTCATACTAAACTGCAAATTCTTTATTATTTAAAAAAAATAATAAATACAAGAAATTAAAAAAAGAGAAAAAACACACGCACGCATTCCTCCCCACATACAAATATTTTGGCACTAATAATAAATACCGGTGGTCCTTTAATTGCAAACTTTGACAATTAGTGCATGTGGACGCATGCAATAATTGTTGATATTTTTTTTATTCATAATTTAATGTGGACAATTATTTTTTAATACCGGTATCATTTAGAATATGGTTGGGGGGTGGAAAGGAATTGTTTTTAAAATGTAAAATAAAAAATAGCAACTAGAAATGTATTGGAACAATCAGAAAATATTTTCTAAAACATTATTAAAGATGTGTGAAAGTTACTATCATGTATTATTCTGTTTTCTCTTTTGAAATTTTCTAATTTTTGAAAATTTTCTTTTTTTTTTAAATAATGTCATTTAAAATTATTTAAACCTGTTACAAGTTTCTTTGATCTGTTGGCGCTAAATGGCGCCAAAAACTGATTTTGTGAGTCCAAATGTAAAAAATAAATTATATAATTATTAGAGGAAGAAAGGAAAAAAAAGAGCAAAATAGGAAATTGTAAAAGAACAACTGTGTGGTTTTTGCAAACTAAAGGCTTTTGAAGTAAAAGACCCAAAATTGTTTGGCCTGTCTTGTTTGTTTTCACTATATTTTAGGTAAGTTTGAAAAAAAGGAGAGAGATATCTCTTAAATTTTGAAATTAATAACGAATAATTTAATTCATTTTAGTGTGAAACTAAGATTGATAGTCTGGTCAACCATTTATCAAATTAATTAAGTATTTTTATTGGAGTTTAAAGCTAGGATTTTTTAATAATTTAATTAAATAACATATATGAAGCAGTACTTGGCTTGAATTATTAGAGTATATTTTGCTTATACAAAAAATAAGATGTCAAGACAGGAAAAAGAACAATATGATTATTTGTTTAAGTTCATAGTAATTGGAGATGCGGGAGCAGGAAAATCATGTTTACTTCACCAGTTTATAGAGAATAAATGTAAGTTTTTTTTCTTTAAAGAAACTATGTGATGATCAGTATACATAAATTTCCTCAAAATATTAGCAGCATTTTGGAGTATTCATCATCACATTATTATAAGAAACCACTAACTTTTTCTTTTTATCTTTATTTTTTCAATTAAACTCGTAGTCAAAAAAGGATCATCACATACTATTGGAGTTGAATTTGGGTCAAAGATTATTACAGCCGGAGGAAAAAGAATCAAACTTCAGATCTGGGATACCGCAGGACAAGAAAGATACCGTTCAGTTACAAGATCTTATTACAGAGGAGCCGCTGGAGCCCTAATTGTTTACGACATAACAAACAGAGAATCATATAACCATCTAGTCAATTGGCTTGCTGATGCAAGAACATTAGCTAGAGTGGACATATCCATTATTGGAGTTGGAAATAAGCTAGATCTTAAAGATAAGAGACAAGTCACATTTCTAGAAGCAAGCAGATGTGCTCAAGAGAATGATATACTTTTCCTTGAAACCAGTGCATTAACTGGAGAAGGAGTAGAAGAAGTTTTTGTCAAAGTGACAAGACTCATTCTAAGTAAGATCGAAGATGGAACAATTGATCCAAGTACCATGACTTCTTCTGGGGTTCAGGCTCCATCTAGAGCTCAACTTTCTTCATCAAGCAAAGATGATGAAAATAACCGTTCTGGGAGGTGTTGTTAGAATGATTCAAAATTCCAATTTAGGAGAGATAGACTTTATTTAGAAATGTTTATAATGGCTTTTTTTTCTCAGATTTTCCTCCTAACTACTAAAACCAAAGTTTTAATATTATTCTTTTCCATCAAACATAATTAAAGATTTCTAGTCAAAATCATCAGTAGAAATCATTTAAAAACTACTCACTTGATTGTTGGGTGAATAGTGGATAATTATCCAAAACATTGTTCCAATTAATTTGTTGAGTAATCATCTTTGAAATCAAAGATGCTACCTCTGCTGATGGTATTCTAACTTGTTTCATTGAGTCTCTTTCTCTTAAAGTTACCGTATCATCCTTCAAACTTTGGAAGTCTATAGTAATACCAAAAGGAATTCCAATTTCATCAGTTCTTGCATACCTCCTTCCAATTGAAGCTGATGATGTATCTACTTTACATGAAATACCATGATTAATCAAATTTTTATGTAAAAGACTTATCAAGTTGTCAAAGATTATATTGGAACTAATAGGTAATATTGAACATTTTATTGGAGCAATTAAAGCTGGTAAGGACAAATAACTTCTTTGCATTTCATTATCAGCTGAGTTATTAATTTTATTACCAATATCCTTATCTTGAACCTCAGATAAATCCTCTCTAATTTTAAAGCTATGTTCTAATAGGCAATATAGTATTCTACCAATTCCAAATGAAGGTTCAATTACAGCAGGAGTAAATTGCTCCTCTGTTACTTTCTTTGTCTGAAATTCAAATTTAGCCATTTCCGATGATATTTCCCACTGATACTCTTTTTTATTCTCACAAGATTTATAATTTAAAATGGCCTTATTATATTGGTTCAGTTTTTCTTGGAAGCTAATATCCCCTTTATTTGCAAATTCCTGTAAAGCCTCAGTTACCAATGATGCTTCCTGTTTGAATGTTTTTCCAATTAATGGCTTATTTAAAGTCAAAACTAGAACATTCTTAAATTGAGGTTCATCATACTTCTCAGATGCAAGCAAATCAGTTTTAGCTGACTTTGAATGTTGTAATAAATCATAACATGATCTATCGGCATGTCCTGCACATTCAATCCAGCCATATGATGTCAAAACTTCTGCATCCCAACAATCACTTGCATAATGAGCCATTTCAGTACTTAAATGTTGTCTAAATCTGATTCCCAGTGGATTAATACCAATAGAAATAAGAAAATCGTAAGTTCTTGATAAGAAATAAGCCAAAGTTTCATTATCAATTATCTTCTCTTCTCCATGAACTGCTTCTCTTAATGTGATATTTCTCTCAATTTCGCCATTCTTAAGTTGAGTCCTTCTTGAATATAATGGAAGACATTTTGAGGCAACATCATTAAATTTATGATGATTCTTTCTATCAGGATGTACAAAGTGCTCAATTTCTGCCATCTGAAATTCTCTGACTCTTAAAAGTCCATTTCTAGGAGCAATCTCATTTCTAAATCCTAAACCAATTTGAGCTACTGAAAATGGAAGCTTTTTACCATTATAATCAAATAATCTCTTAAAATTCACAAAAATTCCTTGTGCTGTTTCAGGCCTCATAAAACCAACATTATCATTCCTTCCCTCAACTTCTTTAGGACCAATCTTTGTTCTAAACATTAAATTGAAAGGATATGGTTCTGACCATTCTCCACCACTTGGTGGTTTAATTTGGTACCTATTAAAAACCTCCTTTATCTCATCAACACCCAATGAACCAGCTTTAATTCCTAAAGACTCTAAGTCATTCTTCTCATGCTCTGATTTGGGAGGATTTGAAGATTTTTCTTTTAACCTGTTTTCAACGTACTCTTCTAAAACCTTATCTGCTCTGTAACAATCATTTGTCTTAGTGTCTGTTATCATTAAATCAGTAAATCTATCAACATGTCCTGAAGCCTTTAAAGGGTTATATGGAGTCAAACAAGTTGCACTTATCTCTAACATATCTTCTGCCAACACAAAATGTCTTCTCCAAAAACTTTCAATCTCAGACTTTAATGCACATCCTGGAGGACCATAATCAAATAATCCAGCTACTCCTCCATAAATCTCAAAAGATGGAGCTATAAAAAATCTTCTCTTTAAAAGGTTATCAAGTACCTCTCTTCTCTCTACTAAGGTTTTCTGGTCCATTCTTTAATTAAATTATATGTTTTCAAATTGATTTATTTTGACTTCTTTTTGTCTAATAATTATATTTTCTGTATGTTTTTTTAATCCTTTTTTTCCTTAATCTTATTAAAAGATTCTAAGAATAACAAAAAGTTAATAAAGGAAATAGGTACTCAATTATCTCTTTTGATGTAAGTTGGATTTATTTTGTTTGTGTTCCAGTCTTGAATACTTTATACACAACTTGATACATTATGTGTAATTTATTCGCCTCTAAAAATTAATGACTTAGCAGCTTTCCCGCCATTTGGGGTACTAAAATTATTTAATGCATTTAGCTTTCCTCATTAAATGAACTTGTCTTTGTGATCTTAATATTGCCTTCAGGAACATTTTGGCTGAGTTTGATTTCGTTATAAGTTGCAAGAACAAGTAAATGGTAGAAAAAAACGGCAGCAGTACATTTAGTAGCTGTCTTTTCTGGTAATAATTCACTAAGGTAAATTGACATTTCCGCTTCATTATCATCAAAGTCTGTATCTTTACTGTTTTTACTTCCATTCTCAAATCCGGAAGTTTCTTTCTCTGTGTTACCCTCGTTTAGATTTTCTTTATTTGAAGTATTCTTATCCACTAAATATCCATTTTCTTCATTAATCTTTCTAATTTCCCTGATTTCCTTCATTCTAGATGCAATAAACTTCTGAACAGTATAAGTCTTTAAATTATAGGTTCCACTACTTGTAGTAATTCCACTTCTACTCCAATTTGACGATTTAATTTCGTCCATATAGAATATGTCAGTAATACTGGTTGCCATAGAATTTGTCCTATACTGCTTACCATAGCCACTACTACCAATTGAATCACTAAGTCTGCCAGTTCTTATAATTCTTTTTAGCTCAGGATTAGCACTATCGATTTGAATTCCCATCAAATTTTTCTCGAATTGGAAAGGAGAACTGTTGTATGATGTTACTGACCCGTTTTCCAACATAGTTGATAGCCTAACTCCTGCTGTAGAACCTCGTCTACTATCTGAAAAGATCATGGATTCTCTTCCACTTTGCAACCTTGCTCCATCTGAGGAATTTAAGCCATCACCATAATAATTTACAGAGCTTTCAATAGTATCACGACCATTTATTAAACGACGATTGCTTGGAGATCCAACGATATTATCATCCATATTAAAATGATCAAATCCGAAATCAGCATTATTGTACTCAGCTTCTGTATTATATTCACCTCTATGTTTTTCTATTGCTCCATATTTGTCTAGACTACTCTCAATTTGGTTTGGCAGTGAAATTCTTTTGGTTTTTCTCATACTAAGAACTGCAAGATTTTGAAATTTTACTAAAAACTGGTTTTTTTCACTCTTTTGAGTTTCTGTTTGCCACCATTTATATGAATCCCATCCTCTTAATCTTTCATCCATACCAGCAATAACTTCATCGTCAAATACCAACATTTCAAGTTGATTCTTATTACTTGAACTTATCCCTTTAAACTTCAAATCAATATCTAGGTGACTTAGACATCTAGGCCTTTTTTTGTTTTCTCCTCGGTTTTGAGCCTCATTGACCACTTCAATAACTTTCTCCACAAGTAGATTTTGATCACCTTCACCCATTGACTTCCTTCTTTTTTCAGAATTTAATTTGATATTTTCAATTTCTTCAAGTAATTTTTCACTCTCCTCTCCTTGAAACATGAAATCTTCATTGTTTATTGAAGACCATAAAACCATCTGGTTTTCTTCTCTTCTCTCTGATGAGTTATTTTCGCTACTTCTTCCTCTTCTATTTCCATTTTCTTCTTCATTTTCTTCATAATCGCCCACCTCTATACTACCATAGTCTTGTTCAAACCCAAATTCTTTTGATAATTTAGATTTATTCCCATTAATTTCAGGAAGAGTTATATCCTCAATCCTTCTAATATTCATATTATTCCCATTTTCTTTGAGAAGAATGTCATTCAAATTCAATTCATCTATACTACTGGTTGACAAGTCCAGTACAAAATTCTCAGCATCCAATGATAAAATTAATTCCCCATTATTCTCTGTGTTATTACTATTAATTGAGTAGTCACCATTCAAGCTTAGTGATGAATCTATTGAAATCAATTCTGTTAATAAGGAATTTTTCCTTTTATTGCTTCCTCCATTTCTCCTAACTATTGAATTACAATTGTTTTTGTTATCTGTATGATTTCTTCCTTCCCTAAACTGTTTTCCGTAATGTTTGGTTAATAAAAAACCCCAATATTCGCTATTAATTTTATACTTACCCTTAAATATAAGTTGTCCAAGTCTGATTCTAAATATAATTAATTAGTGAATTATTTTCAATTCTTTTTAAATGTCATTCTCAGGCTGGAATAAAATATTCAACTTACCCAAATAAATCCACTGTTTATCAAAAATAAGCATTAGTCCTCTTAGTAATGTAGCTGCTACTCTCAGAGAATAACTCATATTATTTGCCAAAGTAACAAAATCAGCTACTTCCGACTTTACTGTTATTTCCTGAATTATCTTCTTATTGAATGGCTTCTTATTGATTCCATATGTCCCTGCAATCCACAGCCTTCCTGCACTGGCTGAATTAAAAAAAAAATAGTTAATAATTTCATTCTTAAACGTCATCCCACAAAAGAAGATAAACATAAATGCTATTTTAATCTCATCCACACTCCTTCACATTCATCATTAATAGAAACTTACTTTCAAACTTCAATATTCTGGACTCCATTTTTAATCTCTAATAATAATTAATATTTTCTATCTTTAAATTCTTTTGCTATATTACTGGAATTTTGTTTTGATATATTTTTTGTTTGTATTGGATGCCCCAATGCAAATACATGTGCATGCATGCATTTGTTCCACATGCATTTTTGCCATTTGTTAACATAAAAGAGAATATGATTACCAAGTAATAATTATTAAATAAAAAGTTAAATTTTGAATTTTTATTTAAATATTATATTAATTTTCAATTATTCTTTTGAATATCTCCATAGTTGAAAACTTTAATACTTGATTAATGAAAAAGTTATTGATTAAGCTATCATTAGTCTCAAAAGGTCTGAATTGATATCCCAAACCACATATAAAACATCCAGATCTTTCATTATTCTCACAATTAAAAATATTTTTAATATTATTCCCATCTCTAGTACTTGTGTGCTCTCTTACCAAAGTTATATTATAATCCTGAATGTTTTCGTTCTCTTGGTTTTTTAAAGTTTCCTGAATTAATTTAATAATTACTCCGTTACTTCCTGTACCACTTTTCTTTTCATCTAAATATATGGTCATCATAAAATTAAATTTTGAATGAAAAGTTGAATTATTGAAATAGATAAGTTAGAAAATGAAAAGTATTAATCAAATAAAATTTATGTTTTAAAAATTTGTATTTAAAAATAAACTTACCTTGGATATAAGTAGATGAAAAATTAGATTGTCCCTTTGCTGTTTCCAGTAAGATTTTTAATAGAATTTCTGTCAAACTGAGCAAATACTCTCCAATTATATCGTTTTCATCATTATAAATGATTGCCAAAGCTTGTAATGATTTATAAATCTTCCCAAGTCTATTTACAAACGTCAAATTGAGCAAATCAGAAATATTAAACCACCAAGGAGTAATCTTCAAGATAAATACCAAATAAGAAAATAAAATGGAATAGTGAAATATAATACATGGAGAAAGATTTAGGTTTTCCATGGGATTTTTGTCAAAGTTTAATATGCTAGAAACAAACTCTTTCACAAGAAACTTTTGAATGTACAAATTATGTACAAGGCTTAGTGATTGAATCTGGTCACAACTTAAATATATCGATGCTAATATAATAGCCATATATCCATGACTTAAAGATGAAACTTTATGGTTTGTATTTAAAATTCCTGAAATACTTTGTAGAAATACATCTTTAATCAAATTATTCTTTGATATTATTCCATTAATAACCTGGTTTGGACGTATTAGTACTACAATGAGAGAAACAATTGTTGAAAGTTTAATTTCCTCCATGTTGTGATTGAGCCCAAAACTAAGGCAAAAATCGCATGTAGTGATAGTTTTACTCAATTTAATGAGATTTCCAAACCAATTATCACATTCAGACGAAAAAAAGGTACTAAATTCGCATTTTGAACTTTTTTCAGCATGGAAAAGCAAAGTTGGGTGTGCTAAAAAAGAATCAATAATACTCTCTAGTTGGCCATTACTTCTGAATATTTGAATCTTACTTAAAAACAAGGAAAATAACAATATTAAGATAACCATTAAATGACTTAATTTATTTGCATCCAAATTGTTACCTTTTCTTCTGCAAATAATAATATAGTTTAAAATCTTCTCAACTAAAGAAGCCATAGAGTCACTTTGGACCAAATTGATCAAAGACTGCCTCACCTTGAGTCTAAGTAATTTTGTTTTTTCACCTCCAGCTCCAATTTCCATACAATCAGAAAAAGTGTTATCTTTAAGTCCAAGTTCCAGAAGTAAGCTTGAAAGCGTTTCTAAATAACCAGATATATCAAAGTTTTCAATATTATTTATATTGAAAATATCATTCATCCTAAAAGCCAAAACGGTATAAAAAGTATAATAATGTGAGAAAATGTTCTTTTATATGACTAGATTCATATATTGATAAACTTACCACCTAGTTAATTCATCTATTAAATTTACCAACATAAATAGTATACTTGAGTCTTTTTTGGTAGAACTTTCACCAAAGTTATCGAGACTTTTATAAGTCTTAATGCCAAATACTTTAGAGGAAGAATCTGTTCCACTTAATTCATGAAAGGCTGTTTTTTTCCAACTTGGCTTAAAGAATACGGAAATAAACTTTAAGGTTAAATGACCAATAATTGCTTTGAGCTTAAAATCAAAGTCATCTTTATTAATGTTTAAGAATAACTTTAAAGGTAAAGTAGCTTCTTCAATGGTAAGTTGATCAGCAAATTCAAATTGGTTATTACTTTCAATATAACTTTGAATTGAAAAAATGAATAAGTTGAAATGCATACTTAATTTTTGAATAAATTCTTCAACTTCATACTCGTTACATGTATTGATTTGCATAGAACTAAGATGCAATAATTGTTTGATTTCAAATTTAATAAATGACATGTTTTCCATTATAGATTTTTCTAAAATAGGAGAAATTGAAAAATCAACCAATCCCGAGTAAAAACAAGTTATTGAGAAAGGTCTTGTACTGACCTGATATCTTGAGTAATCAATGTTTCTATCATAAATCCACTTAAAAATTTGTTCTTCAACTTTTTTTTGTTCTTGATAACTACCTATTGCTCCTCTTGCTTGAATAAGGTTACGTAATGAATCTGAAAAAAGGTCTATCTTATCGAAATCCTTTGAATGCCAAAGTAACCATTCTCTACGTCTTATATTTGAATTAAACAAAATGGAAACAATCTTAGTAACAATTTTATCTTTTTGAGAGAAATAATCTTGAAATAAGTCAACATTCTTAGGATTTTGATTAGTATTATTCAAAATGATGGATGAATAATAAAGAAGTACTCTAGTTGGTATGTTCCTCCCAGTATAAAGGTTTCCAAAATTAGATGGTTTTCCATAATTGCTTATCTTTTGAATTATATCTTCAGAAATATCACATATTCCCAGATAATCACTATCGTTGATTTCTTCTCTATTAATATTTTTTAGAATGAAAAGAATAACTTGATCTGGAAAATAACCATAACAAAAAGTTAACAGAGAAATTACAATAGAAATGGTATCACTTGAAGCAGAATCATCTAATAATAAAGCTGCTTTAATTCTTTCTTTGGTTAAATACTTCAATCTGGTACTAATTTCATTTTCACTCATAATAGGGTGCAATAATTGTCTAGAAATATGGATTACCCATCTTACTAATATATTTGTTTTAATTCCATAGATTTCTTGATTTCCAATATTAGGATCTTTTATCCATTTGAATACGAGCTGAGCTCCAACCTTATTATTAATTAACACCTTAATTTTCTTAGCTGCTTTCTGCAGGATTTGATCATTTACTTCATCAAAATCTTCAAGATTGTCTTGGATTCTCCTCTCAATTTGAAGTATAATAGAAAAAATATTATATATAAAAGTTGCCTGAGATTCTTTATTCTCTAAGCAGGTATCTTTTATTTCAAATTCAAAATTTAAGTTGTTATCAAAGACATGTTGAATTAGGTATAGCTGGGCCAAACTAATCATATTCTGCTCTCTATTTTTTAATTCTCTAGAATAAAATTCAAATAATTTATCTGTAGAATCTAAAAACTGAATGATTTGAATGCCTTTAAGCCAAGATAACCTTTCGATAATTTGTAGAATATTTGAGAAATACTCCAATAGTAGATCCCTGCTGTAAACTGTACCATTAAGTTTCCATAACTTTTTAATATCCACTTTATAAAAGCTTCCACTAAATTTTTCTCCTTCCATCTTTGAGTTACTCTTACCCTTTCTATATAGACATCTACACATCTTTTCTATCAAAGAAATTATTTGGTTTACTATTTGTATTTGCACTTTACTTAAGTTATTATCAACATAATTAATTGATAATTTTTGAGAATTTTGTGCCTTTTCAATACTCTGATTATTTTCCTCGCTAAATTTTGCAGAAATACTCAATAATGCATACTCCAATGGTTGTTCCATATTAGCAGCTTTCATTACCATATCCATACTTGACGAGCCATACAAAGGTACTGGAGGTTTTCTTTTGATTACAGATTCCTCATTCATAAAACCATATAAAATAAAATCCATAAACCAGCTTAATGCAAATACCTGTCTAGGGAAAGATTGAATAGCAACTCCATTTGAAATATTACTCATTCCTTTGATTATTTTATTTAATACCTCCTCTATCTTATCCTCATTGTCAATTATATACTTGTAGCTCTTGTCATAAAATGGTAAATTCTGCTTACTTCCGCTCTTTTTTCTAATATAATTCAGTCCAAACTTTCTTAAATAATCATCAAAAAGCTCTAAAAATATATCCAACAAATATTGCCCATGTTTTATTACAAAAATTTGATGAAAACATATTTTCCCACACGACTTATTTTTTTCTTTACCGGTATCACTGACATTTTTTGCCCCGCCTTGCATGCATGCATTGACACATAATTTATTTTTATCCACATCATTAAAAGTAATTAATTTTTTTTTTGCCGGAATTTCTTCAGTTCTTTTGAAAGTAACTCTTTTCGATTTGATATTTAAGGATCTTACATTAAAAATAAAATCTTCAGATTTATTTTCATTATTCAATTCTGGGTTAGGCGATTTATTTGAATCATTATCTAAAGTATTATTTTCGTTTAAACTGTTATTAAGATTTGAAAGTTCCTCCTCAGTTTCTGGCTTTTCTTCGTCATAAATACAACATTTTTCTCGTGTGAATATTTCTAGAATACAATCCAAGGCTAAGTTATCCAAGTCCACTTCAATACTATTTCTTAATAGCTCTATTATCCATTCTATTATTTTATGAACAACTTCAAAGCTTTCTCCATTCATAGTCCATTCATTTATTTGGCAATACTGATGGCTGTTTGAGTCTAAATCATCATCCTCTTCATCAATTTTTATCATCTCCAATTTCTCTTTTCCAGAGCTCCAATATAATCCCATTTTGTTCTTATAAAGCATAAAACCTTTGAAAAATTCGATTAATTTCTTCATTAATTTGTTATCATCTTCTTCTCTCTTCCTTAATAGGTCAAACATGTTGATTCCATCCAATTCTTTTTTTTTTTCTAATTCATTTATATCTATATTGTTATTTCTTCCAAAACTTAAATATTTTTCATCATTATTATTATTGCTATTATAAATATTGTTTCCATTGCTAAAATTGTCAATACTCATGCTTAAGCCTTTCTCACCATGCTCACCCACTTCCTCTAACCTATTACTTCCACTACTAGAATTATTATTAATTAAATAATTCCCCACAATGGGAATCGAACCTGGCTTTTGCATGCACTCCAAGTCATTAATTGAAAATTCTGAATTTTGAAATTTATCAATATTCAGGTTTCGGGACAAATGATCATTTTTAGTTTTTGAGTATCTACTGGATTTTGCTAGTGATATTGTCATTTTTTCTATTCCATTCAAAATATTCAACGATAACTCTTCTTTATTATTACTAATTAAGTTTGCTTCATAGCTTTTATCTAATAATAAATAACCAAAGTGACTTGGGTAGTTATTTAATATATGTAAATAAAACTCCAACATATATTCAAAGTAAATTTTTCTATCTGAAACCTCGCATAGTAATTTAGATAAATGTAATCCTTTATCAGCAAATAAATTACTTATCACTTTTTCTGGATTACATTCTATTAATTTAAATAGTACAGGAATTAAGTATTGAATATTCTCCATTCCCATTCTTGAAATAATTTTTCCAAACCTTGATAAATTCTTTGAGTCTTCTACTATTCCATCTATTAGACTATTTGAATAAATAGAAAGCCTATCATCAAATAGTATGTATATTAATTTCGCCATTGATCTCATTCTTGTATTCAAATTATCGATCTAAAGATTTATTCAAGTAATCATTTCAAATTATTATCAGGACAAATATAGAAAGCTAAAATCCATCCTATTTTTTCCATTAACTTAAATAAACTTACATTTTTAATTATAATATTTAATATATTTTCGTTTAATTTTTGTCTCTGTATATTTTCAGATATTGAAAAATGTTTGTTGAGTAAAGTTAACTTCAAATTTATAAGATTGTTTAGTAACATTTCATCCTAATACCAAAATTTATTGTTAAATTGTATTGTATTAAGTATCATTTTAAAAAGATGATTTAATATATTTTAGTAACTTACATCAACCTTATTAATTTCCTCAATAATGAAATTACTTTCATCTGCCAATAATTCATTTATGATGAATCTAACAACCCCCTTACCTCTCTCACACTTAATCATCTGAAAGTTTTCAACTTAGAATTAACCTTAATTTCGCTATTGAGTTCAACTTACCAACATCAAATCCTCACAAATCTGGGACAAATATGTACTTGATTTTTGATTATTTGTAAACATTTCTTTAATGCACTTTATATATAGTTAAATTTATATAATGTTAAAATAATCCTATTTTTTAACTTACCTTAATACAAAGCCTCTTACCTGTTTTGTCTATTAAGGTTTGAGTATTCTTGTGAAACAAGTGGGTTCCATTTTGAATCCAAAGCGAAATTGGGATGTTAAAAACTGTCAAAAAATCTCTATGCTGAAATCCACCTTGCATTATGGTGTTAATCACTGTTTCCAACTTTTGCTTTTTTTTACCAAAGTAATATTATTTAACGCCTTTCCTATATAAAGTAAATCTGCTTCAAGTTTTAGGTTTAGATGAGGAGCCAATATTCCATACAACTTTTAAAGTTAAAAAATATACACAATAGCTAATATTAACAGTAATAATAATAATAATTATAACAGTATTAGTGTAATTTTACGTTTTTAAAACTAATTATTAAACCAATTTTGATTATTACATTATATTTATTATTATTATTAGCAAAAAAACTAAAGAAAATTTTCCTAGTTTCGACTAAAATTCGAGACTTAAGGACAAGTAAATCTATTAATTAATATTTCCTGAAAATCTAAATTATTAATATATATGGTAGTAAACACAAGTTATTAATGATTAGTTGTATTTTTAAACAATATTAAAGTCAAAGTTGGATATATTGACAATATTTTAAAAGTTAATAGTTTTTATAATAGGAGAGAATAGATATAAGAACACGTAAGTAGAGTTATAACTTCTCCCTGACTCAGTTAACCTTTCCCTACGATTTCCTTCTCTAACCCTCCTAATAAAAACTTACATTTTCAAAAACTCTTCTTCTGTTAAAAATGTTAACCTATTTGCATCTGGAATATCTGAAATGTTCAAAAGTTCTTGAAAACCTTCCTCCTATAATAAGGTTTAATTTAAAACATTTAAGCCAATTTATTTGAACTTACTGTTAGTTTTTCTCCAACATTACACAAAATATGCTTCAAATCACTAACCAGAACCTTACCGTTTCCATATCTGTCCAAAACGTTAAAGGCAGTTCTCAATTCCTCTTTATCAGGTTTCAACATAACTTTATGGGATACTAAGTCGAGATAAGTCTGAAAATCAATTTCCTTTGAACCAAGTCCTAGTAATTAAACAAAATTGTATGAAGATTAATATTGAAATATTTAAAGTCAAAATGAACAATAATAATCTATTTGCTTCTGCTTAAAAGATACTTACCATGACATATCTTTTCAATTTCGTCCAATGACCAAATCTGCCCTGTTGCTCTTAATAGTACCAACAAACATTCTTTTGACACTAATCCATCAGCATTTCTATCTTGCCAATCAAAACATTCCTTCAACTCAATAGCCTAAGGACACAAAAAAAATGAGTTATTCAGTTTTCTAGTAAAATTAACAAATAAATTCAATGCTCCTCCAATATTGGGAAATAATTATTCACCGATAAAAAAGAAATTTTAGTAAATTATTACATTCCCACCTATCCACCCTTCTCTAAACTCACTCCGGGAAACTTACAAATTCAGGAGTTATATTCTTGGGAAGTTTGATCTTCTTCTTAATCACAGTTGACATTTCTACTTAATCATTTTATTTCCCTAATTTATTGATCACACTTTCTTCTCTCCACATAGCACTTGTTTAGGCGGGAAAAACATGCAATTTTCGCATTCATATGCATGCATTAGTGGTAGTATAAATAACTTATGTAGAGAATGAAAGAAGTAAATATTTGGTAATTATAAATTAATTATTAATGGATGGGCTATGTGTACTAGGATAAATTAGAACAAGCTAGCTATCAATTATTAAAGTTGAAACCTGACCTAAGAGAGATTGGAGGTTTTTTTTTTTTTGTTTGATTCGGCTGTTGATGAGGCAATGGTTTTACTTCAGTAATGTTCTCGCTATTTTTTGTTGGTTTGGCTTCTTTTTCTACGGTAACTTCACTGATTAGTGAAATTAGACCTGATTGTTTTTTGGCTTGAGGGTGGTTACTGTGGCTGTCTACCTTTGCTTCGCCAATAATAAGCTGGTGGCCATCACTATTTCTATGGCCATTAGATTCCGTATCTTTGATTAAAACAAGTTTGCTAGACTTTCTTCTAGTCACAAAATTTCCACTAATAGTGTTAACCTCTGTTGTTGTCTGGTTTTCATAGAAATGGAAAGGTTTAATATGAACGTTGTTAGGCTGAGAAAGATGATGATTTCCGTTTGTATCTGAATGTCTTTCTCTGATTGGATATGATTGAGTATTAGTAGTAATTGCCTGCTCCAATGTAATAGGAATCTTAGTAGTTTCTGAAGAAGTAGAGACAACGTCCGAAGCAGGAATGTGTGTAGAAACAGGAAATTGAGATTGGTATGGACAAGAGTATGCGGACAAGGTTGGAGATACAAACGGAGACGGAATCTGAGCTGGTGAAATTGATGGAGATATTGAAGGTGATACTAACGGAGATGCAACTCTGGCAGAAACTGGGGATGGAGCTCTATCAGGGATAGGAGCTGAAGCAATGCACTGGGTGCCTCCTTCTGGACTGGAGATATTAATAGAAGAGTCCATGGATTCCCGAGTCTTCACTTTTAACCTTTTTTCCTCCTCCTCCTTTTCTTTTTCCCCTCCTTCCTCCTCCCTCTTTTCTTCCTTCTTTTCTTTCTGGGTTTGAAGTCTAGTATCAGACCTCTCATCCAAACTTAGGGTAAATTCTTTCAGTAGTATATTATTAGTATCTGGCAATTCTTCGCATTGAAGCCTCAAGATCTGGTCAGTAAAGCTTGTTAAAGAATGCCTAGAGATGTGATCAAACTTATAACCCTTGAATAAGTTTATAATGGCAATAATATTTCCATACCTGTCAGAAATTAGATTTTTGAATCTTAAGTAAAGCCTAATTATACTAGTTATATTTTGCTGGGTATCGAATTTCATCTGAAACCCTCTAAAGTATAATCTATTAATATTTCCACGTAATTTGTCAATAATTGTCCCAATCAAAATAGTCTGAGGTTCCACTGAAAGCTTAAAAGAGGTTGATAAATCAAATGAAACATTTTCTTCTCTTTCATCAATACTCCTCTCCGCGAATATATCCCCATCTATTTGACGGAAATATTCTATTGATTCATTTAACATATATAACTCCACTGCAGGTAATTTTATTGAAATCCTTACATGCACCTTATTTAATAGTGAGTTAATCTTATTCCAATCTCTTCTATTCATCTTATTAATTGCATTATATTTATTTAATGATAAATTAAAAGGATGACACAGAAGTAACTCAAAATTATTCTCCTCTTTGAAGGTTTCTTTCACTACTCCCTCTTGCACTAATCCACGAATTCTGTCTGTTATTGGAAATGCTCCAAGTCCTTTGTACTGACTCCAAATAGTTAATAAGCATACCTGAACCAACTTCATGATCTCACCACGGATATTGTCAAGAAGTTGCTCATTAAGTACTAAAGTTACTTCTGTTAAATTAATATCCACTTTTAAGTAAAAAGGTAACTTAAATGCAAAACTTAAGTTTGATTCTCCATTTCCTCTAACTTCTCCCTTATTTTCTTTACTCGAAGAATTATTTGGAGGCAACATTACCAAACTTAAATAATTCCACCTTCTCATATATCTACTTAGCCCATTTGTATAACCACTATTCGGTGCCATTTGTGTAGGTACCGTATTCATATTTTCACTTTTGGTACCATTAATACCCGTTCCTAATTTCATACTAGGACTTGACTCATCGTTCAATTCTGAGTTATTAGTCTTTAAAGTATCAAAAGAGCTCGAAATTGCTGTAGAAATCATTCCTGATCCATTTGAACTGATACTTATTCCTTTTGGGTCTTCAAACCTCACAGTCTTAGAGGATGTCATACTTCCTATTCTCCCACTTCCCATTATATATGACGAAAACGTACCACTCTGAGTTTCATCCACGTAATGAGTTAAGGAGGGAGAACTATCATACTCATTCAAATTTGACGAATTTCTTCTATTTGGAGTTTGGATCCTATTTCCATCAATTCCTCCTTCTCCAATTTTGCTTTCAAAATGGCTATTTGCTTGACTTCCTCCCATCACTCCAGGTAATTCTCCTAATTTTGAACCAGACCCAGACATGGGCCCAGATTCACCTACAACACTTGACGCATTCCCTTTATTTTGTGCATAGAATGATGAGGAGTCGGCACTGGAATTTTGTCTCTCGTTACACATTGAAAATATCACAATCTGATCATCTCTGATCATCTTCCTGTTTACTGATCTATCTGATTTGATGCTAGAAATGAACTCTCTCATCATGTTGCTATCATTATAATTCCAAACCACCAACTCCATCCTCTTAAAGCAAGAACTTATTCTCAAGCTTGTGCAAGTATTCATGTTAAACCCTAAACTAGTTATCACTATCCCAAAAAGCTTCCTAGGGGTAAATGAACTTGTTGCCGGATCAATATTCCTTTCATGGTGGTTTTTACTGAAATATCGCATTAAAGAGTGATAATTTCTCTTTATTCCGCTTATGTCATTTGTAGTATTAGCATTATATCCTGTGTCTCCCAAAGTTACATCTCCGGTACCTGTTATATTTTTATTACCCACATTATTCCCGGTACTCCCAAAAGAATTTTTATTTTCACTAACCAAATGACAGATATTAATTTCAAATTTAGGAATACAAAACCCAATGATTTTATTTGAAATGATCTTGGGAAGGCTAATTCCAGGACCAGCCAAATCACTTAGCCATTCAGGAACATTAGAAGATCCTTTAAATACATTTGGAAGCTTTTTCTCAAACTTAAAAGCCTCCTTCTTAACTGATGAATTGTTTATTATACTTTCTTCTTCAACCATTTCATTGGACTCAATACTTGAGTGTTCTTTATTTCCTTGATTTATACCAGTACCAGATTTACTTAAATTTGATATTTCAATCCTATTAGTATGATTTCTTTCTCCATGATCTATATCATTCCTGCTCTCATTCTTTTCAAACTTACTCAAGGAAGATGGAAATGGCAAAGATGATGACCGTTCTTGATCTCTCTCAGAAACTGATACCTGTTGATTCTTTGGTTTTGCCATGGTTACGTTTTTAACTCCCATGGACATATCCATGCCTTCCATTGGATATGATTCTGTTGTCTGCGAGGAAACCAAAGTTGAAAAGCAAAGAGAATCACTTTTCATTGAAATACTAAACAACTTGTTCATCTGTTGGAAGTCCAAGTGATAACTCAAGTTCATTAATTGGCTGATCTCTATAGTCTCAGAAATTGCTAAAGGGAAAGCTTCAAAATAATCATCATAGAATCTTCCCCATAAATGTAACCTAAGCCTAATTGCATGCCAATCATGCTTTTTCATTAGAAATCTGGGATTCAAGCTTACACCAAAGAAGTCTGACAAAATCTCAGTTTCAAATAAACCCCTCTTAAAGACTCCTGATCCAAAAATGACATATGGATGTCTTTCTATGTTTTCTTGTATCAAATTAGATATTTGAGCAGGTACTCCTGCAGAAATTCCTGAGGGTAGCCCAAACTCAAAGACAGATCCCCCATTCAATAGTAATGACTTAAATTGAAGACTTTCCTTAATACGTTTACTCAATTCGTTGTCTTGTGTTATTCTCTTAATGAAATTTGTATAACTTTCCCTTAAGCTGCTTATCAATTCCCATAAAGATGACTCAGTCTGAATATGAAGACCGTAGGCCAATAAAGTTAAGATATTTTTTGTTTTAATGTCCATATTATGATCTGCCCCAGAAAACATATCTGTAACTTTTTTTTGCTTATTTTGGAATGTCGAACTGTTTTGAAACAAAGCAAACTCAATCTCAAACTCACGTTCAGCCAAAATATGCCACTGAGATACCACCCAGTAAGAGTGGTGTTGTAATACAGCCAGTATACATCTCATGTCATCACTCTTCTCGGATACCTTTTGTAATATTTCAACATCATATTGCCAATATCTACTCAAATGATTAATCATTTGAGAATTTAGTCCAAAAAAAGATGACAAATTTGAATCCAAGAATGAAATTGGAGATCCTATACCTTTAGCATATTCGTCCATCTTTACTGTTTCAGCATTCCCATTTTTCCCGCCAAAAGTGCATGCACCATATTCATTATTACGGTTTCTGTGAATAATAGTTCCAGAATCAGAGACAGGTTTTTGACCATTAATCATGAATTCGATCCATTTCCATTTTTTGATAATTTTGATATATCTTTTTCTTTCAATCCTGTAATTGATTTCATCTTTAAGACTATTGTGTTTACTGTCTTTATATTTGATGTTTCTGTAATATTTAAGACTGAAGATCCACCAGTCTCTACAAATAGCTCTAACTTCAGCTGGTGTCTTTCCACTACCAGGTCTTTCAATTGGTCTAAACCTCCTTACTTGAGTCCAAAATTGAAATTGGTTATACAAAGTTACGAACCTAACCAATCCGTGAATCATTTGTGGATAAATATTCATTTCAAATCCACTTAGAATATTTATATTCAGCAGTGTAGCAATATTAGAGCCAGTATAGTAATCGTTCAAGTAGTCTTTTGCTATATATTTGTTATTCTCATTATTTGTATTTTTGGAAGAAGAAGAAGATGAGGAATCTTGAGAAGATATTGGTTCAGATGAAGAGTTTTGGGCGAATTGGCCATTATTATGTCCACCTTTTTCAGCGGAAATTTTGTGAATGAACGGATTTACAAACCCAAACTGAGCAGAAACATTAAGATTGGAAATTATTCTGGTATGATACTGCAAATTGGAGTTTACGAGATTCTGGATATCATCAATAGTTACTGCTGAAAACACCCCAAACTTATCATTTGAAGCCTCAGTTTGCTCCAGTAATGAGACAGGAATAAATGGAGCAGACTCATCATCCCAGAAAGCACTTAAACCTTTAATTTTAATACTAAAAATACCTCTGGGATCTGCATTCGAATTATTAATAGAAAGAGGATGCTGTTGTTTGTCTACGTTAGTTTGATCAATATTAGAATCTGGATTACTTTTTGAAACAAATTCAACTTGTTCTTTCTCGTCGGTTGGCCACTGAAACTCCCAACAGTTTCTGGCAGGATTAATTGTAACAGAGTTAATGTGTATTCCAGCTGACATTGGGTGATAACTATCCAATACATCATCTTCATAACGAATATATAGGTTTCTAATACTTAGAGACAAATCAGGGACATACCTAAAAAGCCATCTAAGTAATGCATTCAACCCTTCTTTACTTGAAGAATTGAAATTGAATATACCTTCTGAAGATTCCCCTTTTTGGGATCCTAAATTTTCCCCGAAGTTATCATTATTATATCTGATTGTTTGAATATGCTTAAAAAGCTCAACCAAACCAAATACATTGTCCATTGAATTCCTTATTACATCTTCATATGATTTATAAGCTAAATTTGGGCCTACAATTAATACTACCCCTTCAACTTCCATTACAAGCTTTGATTGAGCTAGCAAAACCTGAATACTTGCTCTTCTTATATGTCCATACTTAAGTCTGAAGGGTATATCTAAAGAATACCATTCATTGGAGAATGCTCTTGTATTAAACATTACGTCCCTTAAATTCACTTGGTCTAAAAACCCACTCAACCAAATGCTTTCCGGCAAATTAATAAAATAATTCAGTAAGTTTTCATTGATTCTCCTCAATACACTCTCCACCAACATTTGGGTTGAACCCACTACCAGTTCTCTTAAAGACATTTCGAACTGATAACATATCAAACTAAAATTCCTGAAAAAAACTTTTTTAAGCTAGAGCAAAATCATGGAAGCTCACTGTATTCCCAAAACTATTCCAATTCTGACTTCTAACAATTAGGCCCAATATTCAAATTTTATATTTGGTCTAAATAATACAAATAACTGTTTATTATTATGTGTGGTTTTTGGCGCCATATTTTTTTTGTAATTTGTGGTTGGGGGATTATCTTTAATTCTAATAAACTCTCAAGTAGAACCTAATTTAATTTTTTAAAAATTTCAAAAATTTCTCTTTTTTCTTTTTTCACTAGAAAGGAAAGAAACCAAGCAAAATAAACGCTTTTTGTAAAACATATTTAAGCAAAGAAATTCTCCTTTGCTCTGTGTAACTTGTTTCACTATTATTTATTGATCTAAAAATTATATACCGGCAATTTGTTCCACATAAATGCATGCAACGGTATTGCCACCAAGTTAAATAAATGTGCAAATTTGCACTTAAACACGTAATTTGCATGGAATAAAACAAACAGAAAAATAATGAATAAAATAATTCATAAATATAATTCTTTTAAAAATAACATGTTTTTATCTTGAAAAAAATAATATTAATCAAAATTTTTAATTGAACTACATTATAATTGGCCAGATAGATACATCCATATTATTATTGAAATTATTGCTATTAATATTAAAGTTATTATCATTGTTATTGGCGTTATTGGATTCAGAGTAATGTTTCACCAAAACTTGGCTAAAAAGTTTTAAAGATTTAAATGGCCTAAACAAAAACATTGTAATTAGTAAAATACTATAATCTATTATAGAATCAAAAATTGTATAAATCCAATCATCGAACCCATTTGGCTGGAGTGTGAATACTCTACATAAAAATAAGATTGAAGGCTTGAGAATAAAAATTGCAAAAACCCACTTGAAATTTGAATAGGCTTCCCATTTATTGTAAAGAATCCCAAGTCTTGGTGAAATTGACTGATCGGAGATTGTATTTTGAAGAAGAGTTGTATTAATATTAGTTGCTATAATTATACACAATGACGCTACTGCTTGAAATATATACCTTGAAATTTGAAAAATACCTAAAATTACTTCAAAAACTCCCAAGTAAAAAAGAAGTGTAAAGAAGCCTATTAATAACTTTGCCTCCATAGAAAGTAAGTTATCTCTTAATACTCTCCAACCAAGTGATATTAATAACATATACATTATAAACAAAGTTTCATAGCTTCGGGTTAAAATTCTGGGAATAAACCAAGATGAGAATTTTACATTACCAAATTGTGTAAATTCAATTATGTTTAATTTATCAAAATATAGACAAATTGGTTTAATTGTCAATAATAACAAACCAATTATTTGAAGACTATTAAATCTAATGTATATAACACTTCCGTAAGTCTGTACCAGAGACTGGTTACTATATATTGAATATATTAAATAACCCACAATTGTAGCTATATATAACGTCAACATAAAATCTGCCACAAAATGATCCATTCTTCTTTCAAATGAAAGATGATTTAATGGAAATGGATTTTTCGTGATTACTTTTCCTTTAATATGAAGCGGAATTCTATCTCCATTTACTACTAATAATGTATATCTATCCAATTTTGGAACTCTGTATTCAAGTCTTAGTTTACCTTCTTTAATCGGGATTCTCAATACACTTCTAATATAAGAACTTATATTGAATCTTGGGTAAATTGATGAAAATGAAAGCAGGGCCAGATCTTGGATTGGAGAATGGTTTAATGATGTTAGTTGTTCACTGTTTAATAGTAAAAGAAATACATTTTTTAATTCTTTTCTTGTTAAATTATTATCATCAGTAACTACTTTTTGAGTATTCCAGTAATCAAGAGAAGCTGTTTGATAAGAAATATCTTTACTCAAATTATTCTTTAAATTCTTTTTTTTTGGGTCTAATGTAGTTATCTTAGAATTAATTAAATTGCTTGAGTATGAAGCATTTCTTAAAATTTCTGATAAGCAATCCAAACATCTTTTTTCTATTGATTTTGAAACACTTTTTGGCATAATATAGTGTATTAAACTTCTCCAATATAATATTAATTGTCTAATTAATCTCTTCAGAACTATTATTACTCTCTCATTTCTCCACTTTATACCAATAAAAATGTCATTTGAATTTGCAATATTCAAATCTCCAACAAGTCTATTAACTTCCTCCAATTTCAACGAAAACATACAAACCATTGGAAGATCTTCAAATCTCATTAGAGGGACTCCAGTCGCTAATAACTGTTTTTTATTCATCTTAAATATTTGATTTTGTTTATTTATCATTTCTTTATTACTATTTTTTAAGATATTTTCTCCTGTCTCATTTTTTAATCTTATATACTCAGTCTCAGGATTATTTTTGGAATCTTCTACACTTTTCTCATCAGGATACTCCCAAAAATCAAATTCTAGATCTAAACTTATTATTGAACCAGACATTAATCCATATGAATACCTTGTTGGCTCATTGATGCTCTGAGATAAAATGTTTGGAGATTTAATCAACCAAATATAAGCATTTGCCCCACTTGGAGTCCTTGAATCAATTTTTTCTACAATGCATCTTACATACACAATACCCACTTGCAAAATTAATAGTACATGTAATATCTTTTTAACAGTAAAAAGAATTTTTCTGTTAAATCTGCTCATCACTATTTTTTACAAAATTATTCATAAATTAACTCACTATGAATTAAATCTTTACTGAATACTATCTTTTATATTCAACTTTTTCATCCTATTTCCTTATCAAAATTTTTTCCTTGCAATTAATGCACTAATTTATTTCGAGTACCGTGTGTTGCCGCCATAATCTGGCGCCAAATGTGTTATAATTTATTATACCGGCATATGTTATTTTGTATGTAATTTCGAAAAAAAAAACCGAAGAAATTTAAGAGTGAGGTTGAATTTACTCAAAGAAAAAAGGCATTGTAATGAAATAAATTCAAGTTAATTTGCTATTTTTTGCAGTGTTTTTTACAGAAAGAGAGGGAAGTAATGATAAGCCAGTTTTTAATCCTAAATGTGAGGGGAGATACAATAATATTTAGGGATTTTCGTCAGGAGAAAAGTTTAAGTGAAAACCTTGCTAAAATCCAAGATGTGTTTTATAAAAAAATCAAGCAGGGTAACAACGAGGAGCCCACAACTATTTACTTTGAGGAACAAATTTATATATATCTACGCCAAAGTGGGCTTTTCTTTGTGTTAACTAGCTATTATGATGTGAGTCCAACATACATTATTGAACTTTTATATAGAATAATAAAGCTAGTCAGGGATTTCTGTGGGACAGTTAATGAGGATTCAATAAGGCGAAATTTCATTCTTGTTTATGAATTAATTGACGAAATCATTGACTTTGGATACCCCCAAATAGTTAACACTAACCAACTTAAATATTGTGTATACAACGAAACAAAAGTATTAAGCAGTGAGAATTTCAATAGGAGGAATGATATATTTGGTACAAATCAAATACTTGGATTAACTAATACTGTATCTGGAGGTTTATCTATGCTTCCAATTGGGATCCTTCCAACTTCAAGTGGCAAAGGTATACAAAACCATGGTAATTCTTTAAATAGTACAAGCAATTTCAATGGTCCGAAGACTATTTCTAGCAATGCTTCTCAGAGGCCAATTAATCCAATGAGTACTGTTTCCAATAATTCTGCAGAAAGTAAGGTAATGACTTTTCTTGGAAATGCAGCTCCATGTTTTGATAGAAATAATGAAGTTTTTGTAGATATATTTGAAAGAATTAGTTTGGTCTTAAACCATTTGGGTGAAATTTCTCGTTTCAATATTGAAGGAGGAATTCTAATGAAAAGCTATCTTATAGGCCAACCAGAGCTTACTTTAGGGTTCTCTAATAATATCATTTTGAAAGAAGACGACGAATTAAATTTTTCAGAACCTAGTAACCTCCTTAAAGATGGTTCAAGTACTATAATTGATGATTGTAATTTCCATGAAAGTGTTAATGTAAATGAGTTTCTAAACGACAAAGTTCTCACATTAAAACCCCCAGAAGGGGAAATTATTGTAATGAACTATAGAATCTCAAAAGGTGCATTAAAAGTACCTTTTAAGTTTACAACTTTGATTGAGGTTTCCGGTGATGCTAAGAGAATCTCTTCCAAATTTGATTTTGTCATTAAACTCAAGGTTGATATACCTGAGACATCTTTCGCTACAAACCTTACTATGGTATGTCCATTACCAGAAAAAACCAATACAGTTTCTTTAGAAACTATTCATCCTCTCGTACCAATCCAGCAATCTTCTCAATATGATGATAAATGCCAGAGGATTATTTGGAAAATTAAGAAGATTCATGGTGGTACGGAAGTTGCTCTAAAGTCAAAATTATCCTTTTCTTTTGAAACTGACTCAATTTCTATAAGAAAAATAGTTGGTCCTCTTTTCCTGAACTTTGAGATTCCGATGTTTAACCTTTCTAACATACAAGTCAAGTATCTTAAAATTTCAGAAAAAAATGGTCAACAAAATAACTATAGGTGGGTAAGATATGTTACTCAGTCTAATTCATATATTTATAGGCTATTTTAGATTAAAGCTAATTAACTAAATTTTGAAGTATAGTAAATATAATAATTATTTAAATACTATTTAACCTTTTCAATTCTTCTTCTTTTTAAAACTTGCCTCATATGCTCCTTTAATTGAGTCTTTAATAACAGGAATAGATACCTGTCTTTTTTCGGTACCGGGTTCAATTGTCTCATTCACCTGACTTTTACTATCAATATTCATGTTAATATTAGTTGTATTAATAATCTCAACATCCCTACTGTTCGTCATATTTCCGTCCCCCATAATACTCAAAACCGGTATTTCTTCTCCTGGATAGTATTTACGTCTATTTCCTGGGCCCATATATCCTGCAATACTACTTATAGATTCTGATCTAAAGTCTATAGAAGCATTTCTGTTTTTCTGTGGAAAAATTGCATTCTTACTTTCCGGATACAAAAATGCATTCAATGGGATTTCTTTCTGTACATAGATACCTTCTCCTATTTCTCTCAGAGCATTAGACTTTTCAATGTTTCTATTTAACTCTAAAGTATTCTTAATTAATAATCTCTTGGCTGTACGAAACCTTCTCTTTACCTTGCTTCTCAAGCTTTTTGCCATGATTACTTAATCACCTGCTTCTTAATTCAAACAATATACAGTTTATTAAAAATTCTTGTTTTTAAATTCTTCTGAATTATATTTATCTCCAGGAACCTCAAAGGAACAAAGAAGAACAAGTATAATCAGCTAAGCTTATTTAATTATAGAATAATTCAAATTCTATGACTTCTGGCCCAGGTTGGATTAAATTAATACTATTTGCAAAAATTGGAATTCTATCAGTGAATACTGATTTATTTACTGCTTTCCTAAGTTGAATTTTATTAATTTGAAAAAAAAAATAATATATAAATATTGTCCTTAATGACATTAATTTTTAGGCGGTTTTTCTGATGACCGCCCTAATTGTGGCGGCAATCCCTGCAATATTAATAATCAAAATGTGGGAAAATGATTATTCTAGAAAAGAAAAAAGTTAAATAGAATTTTAATAATAAAAAATTGCTTGGAGAAAAGGAAGAGTAAATTTTTTTAAAAAAAGAAGTAATATAATGCAAATTTAGAAAAATTTGACGTTATTGTTTTATCTTTGTGCATAAATATCACTTTTCCTTTCTCAAGTGAATAAAAGAACCCCTTTATTATAATACAAATAATCTTTTAGTAAATATATATATATATATATATTCATATTAGTATAAAAATGGATGTGAGAAGCTCTGAGCAAATAAAGGAGGAGATGAGAGATCAAAAAATCGAAGAGAATACTATAAATAACAATGTAGCAAATAGCCAAGAACCTGGTAAGAAGAGATTCGAAATAAAGAAATGGAATGCAGTCGCACTTTGGTCATGGGATATTGTAGTAGATAACTGTGCTATTTGCAGGAATCACATTATGGACTTGTGTATTGAATGCCAAGCTAATACAGGATCTGCTCAAAAAAGCGAAGAATGCACAGTAACTTGGGGACAATGCAATCACGCATTTCACCTGCACTGTATTTCTAGATGGTTAAAAACAAGAAATGTGTGCCCTTTAGACAATACAGAATGGGTTTTTCAAAAACAAGGAAGGTAATTATTACATTGTATCATAATTACTTTAATATTCTAATATTCCTTTTAAATTCAGTTATTTATAATTATAATTTTTATCTATATTATTTTTTTCAAATATTTAGAATAACATTTATTTATTTATTTTCTTTGCATTTGGAAAATAGTAATACATTACGTGTGAATTATCAATTTTTTCCCCAATACCGGTATATAAACTGTATGTGGAAATTGCCAAATTTGCATGTTTTTTCTTTTTTTTTTAATATTCATATATGAATGATAAAAAATTAATTAATATAGATTTTTTTAATTTAAATTTCTGATATTTGAATAAAGTAAACAGGGAAAGAGGAATTAAAAAAAAAGTCCAATAACAAATAACTCCCGAATTCGAGTTGAGAAATGATTAAATTTTTATTTGAAATTATTTAAAGGAGAATGATGTGCAGTCTTTATAATTATCTCTGCTGTATTATACCAAATTCAATGGATGAAGTTTAATTTAAGTGAAATTTAAAAAGAAAAATTTCGTCATTATAGTTAAACATACAATAACTTGACTAAACAATTATATTATCAAGGAAACATGACATCAATCAACCAGAGATTAGTTAAAATTTTAGCAAAAAGTAGCAAAAAACTTCAAAATATGAGAGTTGACAAAATAGGGTGTATTGGAGCTGGATACGTTGGTGGCCCAACTATGGCAATTATTGCATATAAATGCCCAAATCTTAAAATATATGTTTGTGATAAGAACGTGAAAAGAATACAAGAATGGAATTCGAGTACTCCTCCGATATTCGAACCCGGATTATTGGATGTATTAAAAAAAACACTAAATGTAAATTTGTTTTTTACTCATGAAGTTGACAAAGTCATTAAAGAATGTGATATCATTTTTATCTCGGTAAATACACCAACAAAAACTTATGGCAAAGAAAAGGGTAAAGCTCCTGACCTATCTATGATGGAAGATTGTTGCAGAACAATCTCCAGAATTTCTGAAACTAGTAAAATTGTTGTTGAAAAATCAACAGTGCCAGTAAAAACCTCGGACTCTTTATTAGAGGTGTTATACTCGTGTAGAACGAAAAAGGATGTGGATTTCACAGTTATTTCAAACCCTGAATTTCTAGCCGAAGGAACTGCTATTTCTGATTTAGAATTTCCAGATAGAGTTTTAATTGGAGGAAGAACAGATTCTGAAATTGGTAAGATAGGAATGGAAATATTGAAAACGATATACTTGAACTGGGTTCCTGAACAAAAAATTCTAATGATGAATGTTTGGAGTGCTGAATTAGCAAAGCTAGCTTCTAATGCATTTCTCGCACAGAGAATCTCATCAATCAATTCATTTTCAAGACTTTGTGAAATCACTGGTGCCGATATTACCCATATTTCACAGGCTGTTGGAAGTGATAAAAGGGTTGGAAATCAGTTTTTAACGTCATCCATTGGCTTTGGAGGAAGTTGCTTCAAGAAAGACGTTTTATGTCTTGCTTATTTATTTGACCATTTCAACTTAAAGAATGAAGCTGAGTATTGGAGGCAGGTGATTCACTTAAATGAAGTTCAAAAGACATCTTTTTCAACAAAAATTGTTGAATCAATGTTTAAATCTCTCAAGAACAAGAAAATATCTATACTTGGATTTTCATTTAAAAAAGACACTAATGATGTAAGGGAGACCCCTTCAGGCACTATTTGTTTCGAACTATTACGAGAGGGAGCAAATCTTACTATTTATGACCCCAAATCAAAAAATTCAGAGATCATTTCTGAATTAAGTAAGTATGGTATCCAGTGCATGCCTTATGAATGCAAACAGCAAGATCAAACTTTAGTTGCTTCTCAAGGAACTAAACAAACTCCTATAACCAACATAACAGATTACAACAATATTCAAATATCCCCAGAACTGCAAACAGCAATTCAGGGCTCTCATGCTCTGGTTTTCTGCACTGACTGGGATGTATTTAAGGATATCAACTTTCAACAAGCATTTAATAATATGGAAAAGCCTGCCTTCATTTTTGACGGAAGAAACTTCCTTCAGCACCATCAACTTTTCGAAATTGGATTTAATGTTTTCTCAATTGGAAGGCCTCCTTTAATCAATTCAAATTCTCAATCTAAATTGGAATTCCAATCATACTCTTCCTGCACTGCAACTAGTCATTATAAGATGCATGCAAATAACGGTATTTTTGGAAGTGGCGCCAAACATGATAATTACATGCATGAAAACAAACCATTAAATTAATAAAAAAAAAAAAGAAATCAAAAATCAAAAATAAACATTTAAGTCTAAGAACTTATCAAAGTTATTATGACTCGACTCTAAATATAAAAGTTATTAAAATCAATGTTTTGAGAATCTTCAGTAATAAATGGCTTATCAATATTTCGGATCATCAACTCCCCACATATCAAACAGTCATTATTTACCAAGTTTATTAATTGTTTAAATAATGAAGCCAAAACAGAATTTGAGGTTTGACCAATAATTGATATCATATTCATCTTTTTTTTGGATTTATTCATATTGAGATTCTTTCTTGATTGTTGGTAATCTAGAATATTTCTGGAAATCATCTTTGAATGTTTGTTACTGTCGTCAGATTTTAACTGAGATTTCATATTCCTATTATAATTCTTCATATATATTGTGGAATGCTTGCAAATGCCTTCTATAATCCTTGTTATTTTATTAATTTCATCATGATTCATCAGTGAAGTATACTTTAAAAGCATACATCCAAAGTGAAAACTATGGGAACAGGGAAACAATAAAATATTGGAATTCAAGTCGTCATTTAGGAATTTGTAATACTGGGTTTCATCAAATTCTGATTTATTATTTTCTTCAGTTTCAGTTCTATAATTGATTCCTGTTCCGGTATCTTTAAGCTTATTGTTTTGGTCTTTAGACTTTACCAGAAAATAATTAATTAGACTGCTAAAATGGATTTGGTCTAAGTGGTTAATTCTCAGAGAATGAGCAAACTCTCTGATATCTTCAAAGGTAAAACCCTGGTAATTAAATAAGCCTCTATAACATACAAAACAGATATCATTCTGGGGATCAATTACATTATAAGAAGTATGGCAAGAAAAAAGGTCTATCAAAAGGTTTTCTCTGGATTGCTTATAATTCTCGTATATTTTTGTTCTCTTAAGCAATAACTCATCAAACTGATTAATATTGTTTGAAATTACATTTGTCAAGAATGAAAGCTGAATGTCATCTGGAATCACCATTAATACATCACTTAAAGTTAAAATATACTTTGGGGAAGCAGCAAGAAGTTTTGTTAACCCTTGAATATCTCTATTGTATCCTAAAGGCTTAATCAAGTTCAAAATCCACTTCCTTCTTTGGTCATAACTCTCTATAAAGTTATAGATAATGTCTTTGGTAAGCTTCGTACTGTTTAGTTCTTTAAGGCAAACTGACATAGCAGAATCATAGAATCCTAATAAACAATATACATAAGCTTTAAGCTTCTTATATTGTTTTGTATTGCATATATTGAGAAGAAAAGAAAGATCAAACTCCATTTCAAGTTTTGCCTCTGATAAATTTGCATCATAAAGTGAACTTTCCATCTTGGCTTTGCTAAGTAAAGGAGTAATATAAGACAAAAGTAATTCTTCTCCTTCTTCAAGTTTTGAACATAAGATTGCCAATACATTCCAGATTGTTTTATTACCTTTCCAAGTATCTGTATGTAACATTAACTTAACTCTTGTTGATACTCTTTCCATTTCAGATTGGTTTCTTTGCTTACCATTCATATTAAGAAAATTCTCAATTAACAGAATCGCAAGCTTATCAAGTTCTTCTCTCTCATCCTTGGATTCAGAAGAATTCTTAGATTGAGATTCAATTGCATTCAGATTAAGCAAATATGGTAAAATTAAATTTACGTCAATTGAAGTAAAGGATGGTCTCTTAAGTAATGAAAGAAATCTCTTTGGATCTAAAAATGCCAGTATCGGAGAATATTGAATTAAAAGTTTATCCCTTTTAGATACGTTCCCTCCAATAGAAACAAAGATCTCGAAACATCTTCTAACTAAACTTGAATCCAATATTCCAAAACATATATATTCTTGTACCAATACATGCCAATCCCTTCTAAGATCTGAATAATATTGAATTGCAATTCTCCGATTATATTGGGTAAGTATCTGATAAACTTTTGTCTCAATTTCATCAATTTGGTATATCAACTTCAAAACTGAAATTAGACTTGAGTAATAACTATCCTCAATGTTTTTTTCTCCCTGAGAAAAAGATACAAATGAATTCAATTCTACTAGCCAGATGCTTAAAACAACAAACTTTAAGATAATTGTTTCATCTTGATAAACAGTACTTGTAGTAATTGGATCCTTATGGTTGGATTTTAGCTGGTGAAGTTTACAAGTCAAGTATACTATTAAGCCTTCCCAACATCCATTATAAATAAACATATTACAAATTTCATTAAATGAAAGTTCATCATCTATCGTGGATAAAAGCTGAGCTGCCTGCCTCACTTTCCCTTTCCTTAAAAGGTGAAAGAATTGAAGTCTCCTAATCATTGACTTCTTTTTTGATTTGAGTGTTGTACTAGAAATCTTTTCAGCACTAAGAAGAGCTTCCTCGTACATCCCAACATAAAGCCACTCTTTCCAAAATGTTCCTCCTTCATTAATGATATTAATTTTGTATATGTTATCATTGTTGTATCCCCAAATAAAGCTGATTCTGTCCAATATTTCTAATTCCTCCTTTTTGGAGTTACCTTTGAGAGTACTTAGATTATTAAAGTTGGATGAAAGTTCAACAGCCAAGGCTTTAATAGTTGAGATTCCTCCTCCGTCTCCAGATACTTTTAAATCTTGTATAACTTCTCCTCCTACTTCCAAATGCCCGGGAATACTCACAATAGAAACTTTGTAGACGCTTCTTGCAGTAATTGGAGAAATCATATCCAAGTAGTCTTCAAATAAAGCAATAATATGGTATCTGGAACACTCAACACTATTTGGAATCTTATTAGAATTTGAACAAAAATCATATTTCTTCAGTTTCCCAATATAATCACAAGCTTCTAAAATAGTGTGTTTACTTCTATTAACATAGTATATAGATATTTCTCTATTATTAATCCAAACTAGAAAGTGATAATTAGTTACCTCCAATAATCGTATTTTACTTGTTAGTGAGGCTGTCTCATTAGATCCTATTTCCAAACAGTACCGGGATGAATCTCCTAAATCATCATTTTTAACAAACAAATCTATGATCCTATTCTGTCCATACCATAAAAGCAATTTTGTTGGTGTTGAAACAGATACTATATATTGTAATTTATTCAAAGATGCTTCACTATTTTGCTCATCATTAAAGTCAGATTCCTTCATCCAAATTGAATCCAACATTACTCCTAAAATTGGAGTATTAGAGATCTCATGTAAAACTCTAATTACTGTGGAGCTGGATGATATATCAGGACCCAGAATTGTGGTCAAAATAGTCCCCTTTTTACACCCAATAATTACAGAAACTGCAGAGTTTCTTGAGGTCTCCCAGTTATTCCAAGCTACACTCAAAATAGAATAGTTACTCAATTTTTGGATATGTCTTGCTTTGACTTGTGTAGAATGTAAGTACCATGTCTCTCCAGTACTATGAACAATAAGTGCATGGTCCCCTGTCTGATCTACAAAAATCTGTGGTGTTTGGGAAGATTTTCCTTTGTCCAAATTCTCGAAATTGTTTCCAACTCCACTACCAAAACCTACTGGAGGCTCCAAAACTATTAAATTTGTTGTCACCTCATCCGGATTCCATCTTAACAACTGACCAGTAATCAAAGATATGTAAAATAAATTTCCACTTCTTACAACATGGTCTATTATGATTGGAAATTTTAAAGAATCCGTCTGTTTTAGTCTCATCACAACATTATCCCAAGAATTATCAAAACTATATAGCCGAGGCTGGATTGTAATTGAGTCCTCTTTTTTGTCATATCCATCTTCCTCTCTCATCTTCTACCCTTTCACACTGTTAGTGGTGTATTAATGTTACTTTGAGGGTGTGTGTAAATGTATCTTTGACAATATGAAAAATTATATAAAAGTCATCCCTTGAGAAATCTTTCATAAATAAACAACTTTAAGTAGCTTTCCAAATAAATACTCCAATACTCCAAAATTTCTTTCTCTTTCTCTAGTTCTCTCTTTGCCTAATTATTTTCTATGAAATAGAAATCAATGCTTTTATTTTGCTTGCCTTATTTCTATTAGCCTCAATTTGGCGCCAAATTGGAATTCATTCCTGCATATAAAACGTGGCGGAATTAGCAATATTTATTCAGCTGTAAAAAATTAGTGGAAATATATATATTTAAAAGACTAAACCTAAAGGTACAAAAACAGCAAGAAGAAACTGAAATTAAATATATATAAAATTTAAACTATCTTAACCTAACTTAAACCTTTAACCAAAAACTCCCTTAGTTTTAAACTTAATTATAAATAATTAGTACTCACATATACCGAAGTTGGCGCCAAAAGTTGGCATGGATTCAAAATATTTTGCATGACTTTATTTAAAGTTTGAATAGAATTTGTTTGTGATTCTAGCATTTCAGAGGTTTCTTGGTCGTATTCTTGTAGGATGGATGCTTTCTCTAAGCATAGTTCGAACTGGGAGTCGTCCACAGGTAAAGTGAAAATAGTCACTATGTTAAGTCCAGAAGGCAGTTTCCCAAAACGCATGTATGTGGAGTTCTTATTAAATTGCCTAACTAGCTCTGCAAAAGTGGGAATTTTGATTCCATCTGTAAATTCTCCAAATTTTGGAGAAAGAATTCTTTTTATTTTTAAGTGTTCAATAAGTTTAATTAGTAGTAAATATCTGATATGTATATTCATTTTAAATTCTTCCGAAGAAAAGTCATCTAGACTACTGATATAAGTATTTAGATGATTCCACATACTAAATAGTTTAGATACTAGATATTTGCTTCCATTTTGTAGGTTTGGATCATTGAGTTTATTATGTTGGTTTTCTTGGGAAATAAAATTTTTTAGATACCTTTCAAATAACAAATATAATAGAGAAATGCATGTTAGCATAAAGGTAATAGATGTGATATCCTTATTACGTTTAGAAATCATTGTAATGCTATTAGAAAGTAGCCAATTGTTCTCAGATAATAGTCCAAGAAGAACTTCAATAGTATGAATAAGATAATCATCGTTTATAGACTCTTTAAGAATTTTAATAATGGGGGATGAGTCAAATCTAACTTCCATACCTGTTTCCTGAGACTTCAAATACTTTAGTACTAAGCTCGATAATGTGTTATCTGCTTTCTCTATAGAATTAAGTATTGAGTATATGATTAATGTATTAAATAATAATCCCGGGATTTTCTTAGTAGAGAGCCATATTGGTAAAATTTTAAGCGAGCAAAGTATAATTCTTTGCCTAAGCTTGATAAGATCCTGTGAATGTTCTTCATCTGATTCCTGTAAATTCGTGCTGATCATATACAAGGTCCAGAAAATTGTCTTTGAAAAACCAATAAAATCCAAATTTTCGGACTGTTTTTTTCCATTTTCAACTTGGATTTCAATCAGATCCAACAACTTGTTCACAGATTGGACCAAAAATGTAATTTGATCGGATAAAAGAGGCTTTGTACCATAATATATAATAAACTGCTTATATGCTTGTATAATTTGTGGAATGTTATCGTTAATTTGAAGTAGGTTCTTATTTATAAGATCTCCTGTAAAATTGGTTTCACCGACACAATATTGGTCATTGTTTGATTGTTTCAGTTCAAATAGTGAATCCAGAGCCTCAAATAAAGATAGTTTTAAACCTTGAGATTCAGGTCCTAAAGTCAATTTCTCAGCCTTCTTCTTTACATTAGCAATTAATTGTATGAACATATCCCTATTTGAATCATAAGATAAGTATGAAAAAATTCTTTCTCTGATAGATTCAATCTGTTCTTTTGAAAATAATTTTTCTTTCCATATTTCTCTGTCTTCTATACCAGGTACTGAGTAAAACGATAATTTTTTAATCAGGTCTTCAGTTGTTGAATCCTCTAAAAAGCAGCAATTCCAAAAGTTGGGATCTAGTTTCAATAAATGAATGGCTTTCTTAATTTTCAAATTGTCTCTGGAAAGTAGATTTTCTAGACAAGTCTGATTATACCATGTAATCATATCTAAATTTAAACAATTATCCATTGGATGGTCACTATCAGTGGGTAATTCCGGTGGATTGTCAAAATCTTGAAAAGATTCTGAAATTTGAAATCCAAAATCTACAATATTTGAAGTGTTTGCAGATTCTAAAAGAGCACCGGATGTATTTCCCTGGTTATGCTCAAATAATTGGCCATTAGTACAATTATAAATGAGTCTACAAATAAAAATCAAAGTAACTAAGACAAATTCACTGTCTAAGTTACAAAATAACTGGTTGATTTCAGACTCAAAATGATTGAAAATATCTGAGCCATCATTTTTACAAATAGCTGTAATAATTGCAAATAGAGGAAACAACGGCTGAGATTTCTTACTCTGATTAAATGAGTCAATTATTTGGCTTTCTAGTTCTTTCATACCTTCAATCCCAGAAAGGTTACCATCCTCCAAAAGCACATTATACAGTTTGTGATATTGTCTAAACATAAATAAAATGTGAGCTTCTTTTTTATACTCAAGCTTAATTCTTTTTAAACCGTGGTTGAGAATTGGAATTAGAGGCATAACAGTTGAATTTTTAGCACTAAACCCTTTATTAAGTGCGAGCTTAGAACTAGAAAAAGAATCTAAATACTTTCTATATGCAATGTTAGTCTCGAGCTGAGAAAAACCTCTCCATAATATTAAAGACTCCTTATTTACTCTTAGTCCAAGTAAAATTGCAGATCTCGCCTCTTTTGCATTCCCATTCTGTAGTTCCCTATCAGACATTATAAGCCAAAAAACACCATTTCTCGGGTTATGTTTAAGTGCAGAAATCAAACATCTTTGTAAGGCTTTTGAAGATCCTGATTTTAAGCAAAAGTCAACGTTTTGAAGCCAAAGTTTTTCGTCAGATGGAAATTTCCTGAGAGCTCTCTTAAAGATAAAATGAATTAAACGAATAATTGAATAATCGCCAATAGTACGTTTCCTTAACTTTAAAGCCCTTGTTCGAGTGTTTCTGATTCTTTCTAATTCATATTCATAGCTTAAATATTCCAAAAAGTCTCTCAAAGTCGGAGTTCTGGATGCTATTTTATACTCAAAACCCCTTCGACGCTTTATTATTTCTCTAATTTCCTCCCCTGAGAATACTTTACGCTTTCCAAGGTCCAAGAGTTCAGGAACCATGTCCTCCATCACTCTTTGTACCTTATCTGCCATTTTGTTGCAAAACCTCTAAATTAAAATAAAATGATAAGAAAATTTCCAACAATTTATTTCTCTCTATAATAATGAAATATTAATTACCTGTCAAAATTTGATTTTTTTCGAAATTATTTTTTTTTCTTTATGCCGGTGTTGATTTGGCGCCTATTCCGGTATACATGTTTGAATTTTTCGTTGTCAGAAAAAAATGCAAAAGAAATGTTGTCCACATGAATGCATGCAGCTTAGTAATACAATTGAAGGAAATAGAATGGACGAGGAATTCATCAAAATGATTTATAGGAGAAACATAATTTTTATTATTTTTTATTGAGGTTAAGACTAATTAAATTACTATAATTAAGAAAAGATGTGGTAAATTAACTGGTGAACTAGTCATAGTTTTGGAACTATTTGATTATACAGGATGTTAAAAGTGTATTGAGATTATTACTGTCAAGTTTAATACCCAAGAAGAAAAATTTCGAGTTTTCAAGGTTTTCATTGATTTTAATGGGTAAAATTTCAAAAATTTGTCCAACACCTTGCAAAGCATATATGCCAGTGGAATCACTTTGATAATTGGAATTGATTGAATTTTGAGCTTTGAATATACCTTTAAATCGGATTAATTTTCCATATTTAGAATTCACAGAATCATATTTCAAAGGCTCTTGATTCCGTTCCTCCATATGTCCTTTGTTCTCATTATCCTCTTCTTCCTCCCAAGCAACTTTTGCAATTGCTCTCTCAAGAGACTTAAGGTCAAACAAGGTATTGTTATTGAAAGAAATAGTGTATGAAGAGATATTTTTGAGTAAGGAATTGTTAGAATGTGAAGAAATTAAAGAATTATTGAATGCTCTATCGATTTCGTGGATTATTTTATGAATATTAAAAGCATCAAGATCAAACAGCCATTCCATTTTAACTTGGGATTTAATTGCAGTAACCAAATGAGCAATTGGGTTAATGGCTCTTACAATAGCTTGAATTTCTGCTAATGCCTGGAGATTATCTAAAGAGCCTTCTGACTTATTCTCAATTAGATCAGTTTTATTGAGAACAATTTTGTTTGCAAGCATTATTTGCTTAATTATTTCTGGAGATAAAAGTTTCTGTGGAGTGTTATTATGACTTAAATCTGAGTTTCTTTGTTGGCTATCATTTTCAACTAAATTATTATTAGGATTACACCTAACTTTCTGATTAATCAGGCCCAAGTCAAGGTAATTTTTGAAGTTAAAAGTATCAATTACAGTAATTACTCCTGATAGCTCAACACTACTTTCAAGTTCACAATCTAGCCAAAACTTCTCAATTATTGGCTCTGGGTCAGCAACTCCTGTTGTTTCCAGTAATATTTTTTCAAACTTTCTCATTGATAATAAATGCTCAATTGCTTTTAAGAGCTCATCCTTGACTGTACAGCAAACACAACCATTTGGGAGCTCAAAGAATTCCTTAAATAAATTGCCGTCCTTATCCTGCATTGTAGGGGCCTCAATCCCCATTTCATCAGAAAAATCATTTTGTATTATGGCTATCTTTATATCCTGGTCATAACTACTTATTATATGACGCAAAAGGGTAGTTTTACCTGATCCCAAAAATCCGGTAACGATGTAAATTGGAACTTTTGACATGACTGTAATACAGCCAAACAATATCAATATTTCAGCTATTTCTTTTTATGATAACCATTAATTCACCTATGTAAATGTTCTTTAATTAATTTGGTATAATTTCCTCAAGTTAAATGTCAATACTTTGGTAAAATTGCAGTTGGCGCCAATATTTTTTTTTATGCTGATTCTATTAAATTGTAATAATAATAATATAATTCAAAGGAAATATAAAGGAGATTAGAAAAAAAAGCAAACTTTCTTTGATTGAGAATTAAAAGGTAAAGGGATCTAAATTCTAATTATCAAAGCTAGGAAAATATTGCTATGAATTCTGATCTTTCTTCAGGTGTTAATTACAATTTTAATTCAAGCACTGCAGGTAATATTGGCCCTGGCTCAGATTCTCAGAACATGAATGGCTCTCAAGTAAATGGAATTAGCAGTATTGGTAATAGAATTGATAATCTCACGATAAACACTCCTAATGATTCTAATGCTACAAATATGCAAAGAAATAAACTTGGAAGTTCAATGGAGGGATTAACTGCTGGGCCAATTAGGGCTTCAGACAAACTTTTATCAGATAAAAAAGGTGATTTAGGGAGGAGTAATCCATATTCAGAAAGGAAAGTACAACAATCTTCAGGAGTTGGCGAGTCAGGCCAACAAGCTTCAATGATAACAACTCAGTCTGGATTAGGTTCTAATAGGGATTTCGATAAACCTGGAGCACTTCCACATCTGTTTAGAAGTTTTAGGGCTGCCAAATTTTGCAAGAGATGTGGAGCTGGAAATTCTATTGTTGTTTATGATTCGAAATCTGGATCTGAAATTTGTACTAGGTGTGGAGTGGTGGTTGAAGATAGGGTAATCAATGAAGAACAAGAATGGAGATCATTTTCAAATGATGGAAATGATGGAAATTCTAAGTCCCGTATTGGTTCTGTGAATGATGTTTGGCTAGATGATGGTACGGATTCTCAGCTACTGGTAGGGGACAAGAAATTAATGAAAGCAATGTTAAAACATAATACTCAAGCGTCGAGTGATCGTATGATTAAAGAAGTTTTCAATCAATTAAGACAAATAGCAAACAGTTTCTCACTTCATGATAACATTATTGAAAGATGTAAGGAGATTGTTAAAGAACAAAGTAACTTGAATATATTAAAAAGTGGCAAAAAGAATGTACTTGCTATTGTATATTTGGCATGTAGGGAGGAAGGAGTATCTAGGACAGTTAAAGAGTTATTATCATTTGATAGAACAATTTCAGAGAGAGAGTTAGTGAGGTCGATTAATAAATTAAAAAAAGATTTACCAAGAAGAGGCCCGACTTTAAGTTCCTCAGCAGCTGAGTTGATGCCAAGATTCTGCCATTATTTACAGTTATCTCATGAAATTGTTGGCATTGCAGAGTATGTTTGTAGGACTGCTGAACAATATATTAATAAGAGTCATCGCCCAAATTCACTAGCAGCTGGAGCAATATACTTTGTATGTAATTTGTGTAATATCCAAATTGAGATGAAAAGTGTTGCTGTTGCAGCAAAAAGTGGTGAAACAACAGTTAGAGGTGTTTACAAAGAACTTTTGTTGGTTGGTGAAAAGCTATTACCAAGTGATTTTACTCCGAAGTTAGTTGGAGGAATAGATACCTTAAAGAGAAGATCAAAGATTTTTGAATAAATTTAAAGTACTATATGTTTGGTTTTAATTTTTTAAAAAACTAATTTCATCAGCACAAATGCGTTCTTCTATGAATAATGGAACTTTACATGTTTGATCATCCGAACTTTGACAAATTTGAGATGCTTGCTGAATTTGTGACTCTGTTGGAGGATTTATATATAAAGAGATTCCAGAAAATGGTTTATCCCCTGTTGGATTAACAAAGATCCTACCAAGTACTGATTTTACAAAAGGAGAAGAACTCTCAAAAGGAGTGATAATAATATGAGGTAACTCCCCAGATAAAGCAAGCTTTTGAAGAAGTTTAGGATTTATTGGATGTTGTACTGGGAAACAAGGATATAAGGTTCTTTGATATAGAAATTGGCTAAGTACAACTTCTAGTGGGAGATTTCCACTTCTAGTAGTAATACAGGAATTGAAGATTGGAGTAACTATATCAGAAGAAGTAATTGCAATTTTGATATCATTAATATAAAGCTCACAAGGATTTGATAAGAAATAAATATTTCGACAAAACGTGAATGTTTCGTTACTTGTATTTGGAAAAAATGATTCTTTAAGCCCTGGCTGTGGAATTGGAAAAGGATGTGCTGCATCGTATTCTGATGGGATAATATATATCTTAACTTTTTCATTTTTTCGAGCAAAACTTTCAATTGCTCTATAAATATTTCTTTGGAAGAGATCTTCAAAAGTAACAAATGTGTTAGATTCAAAATCAAACAAGTCACCTTTTTTAATGGATTCATTTCTTACATCAATAAAAGGGCCTAATAGGATAAGTACATGTGGTTTTTCAGTATTTGCATATTTAAGTATTTCTGTAAGATAATCATAATTGAGACTTTGCCCATCAGTTGTGAATGGCCCAGAAAAGATCATACATTGTACTGGATGTTCTCCTTTTCCAGCATAAAACTCAGGAATATTTTTCAAATCTTTAAGGGTTACCTCTACAGGCTTCGGAGGTAATCCACCAATTATTTCTTTTGCGAGAATGCAGCTTTGTCCAAATTCATCAATCTCAGTATTACCAAGAATAGCTACTACCTGCCCGGGATACAAAGCAACGTCTCCATTTACATCTCTAAGCTTAAGTTGAGAAACATTTCCTGAACTAGAAGCTCTTGTACCAAGTAATAGTACGCTTTGCTCATTCAAATTTCCTTCATTATCACAACCTATTGCTCCCAAAGTAACTACCACTTGCTTTCTTGTTTCTCCTACTGGAATTATTGGATACTTATTTCCTTGATCATCAATCCAAAGATCTGAACAATTTGAGATAATTTCATCAATCAAGCTTTGAATTCTTCTGTCAACTTCTTTACTATATGACTCTAAATCAGAGTCCAACCAAAGAGAGTCCTCCGAATTTTCTACAATTCTCTCTGCATAATACTTTGTGAAGCTTTTATCCGTCAAACATCCTTTTCTACGTTTAATATGGTCATTAAACAAAGATTGGACATTAATTTTAAAGGCTAACTTTGAGTTTGGAGAACTTTCTGATCCCATTTCTCCATAATCAAAATCTTTCATGGAGCTAGAGAAACTTTTAATATTTGTTAATCTTTCAGAATTTTCAAATCTTCCTTTTCCTGTTGGAGAATATTCGTTAATCTCACTGACGCTTTTCCTATTTAAAATCCTCATTGAAAATTTATCTGTGGATTTATTCAACTCCAATTTTTGGTGTCCAGAACCTATTTTATCATTGACTGTTAAAATGGAATGCCCCAAGTACTTTTCCACATGGCTTATAAATTTCTGTGGGTTGCTTAATGGGTCAGACTTATGGATTACCTCAAAGCTCTCCTTATAATTGTCATATTCCTCTCCCAACAAAGTTTGGATTCTTTCAATAATTTGCACTCCATTTTCTTTAGAGCTCATTTTTTTTTTTCAAGTTTGGTTTTACTAGAATTTAACTCTATACAGAAAAAAAGTATATCAAACGGCTCTTCTTTATTTATTTTTATATTTTTTTTAAATTTATTTAAACAAAAATAAGTGAAATAGTAATTTAATTCGAATAAAAAAAAAAACATTAAAAAAAAGTTAAACTTTCCCACATTATGTTAATTATTTATTCTATTGCCGCGCATTATAAATTTTATTTTACATAATATTTATACCGGTATTTTTACATGCAATAGTACCGGTAACTAAAAAATAACATATCATAATAAAAACTTTTGGTTTGAATTGATGTATATTAAACCCATAATAAGGATGGTTGCATTATTTTATCAAGAAACTTTTTAGGAATAGCATTTTAAGTGGAATGATCTAATTGCAACCTTTAATTCTTTTATGATTCCTCCCCACTCTTTTTAAAGACTAGTTAATCTTTTTCTCTCTAGATTTATATAATTCTTTTGTTTCTGACAAATACTATACGTTATATAAATAACATTTATAACTCAAATTGGTTTAAATTATATTGTAAAAATAATAATTAAACAAATGGTTTGTCTAAATCTTACTATTGTTCAATTTGTAGTGAATGGTTATTAATCCATGTTGCCGCCAAAAGGCGCCATGCTCACAGAAATACCCCTCAAAATAAGAATATTCCTTGTAATATGATAAAATTGAAAGAGTTGAGGGAAAATAGAAAAAGGAAAAAAAGGAATAAACTCTTTTCTTTAATAATTTCAATAAGGAAGAAGAAAAGGTAAAACAGTATAAACATTAACACAGCTCTTTCCTTGGTATAATTATTATCGGGTGATTCTGAGAAAAGACTAGGAGCTGGCCTATTAAAGGGATCTCTTTAGTCACTTAAAAATTAAAAATTATAATTATTAAGGAAAAAGTTGATTTTGTTTGAGATTGGAGGATTTATTATATATTAATAATTAAAGTGGATTTTTTTTTGGTACAGGTTTCCTTTCCAAAACATAATAATTGTTATTTTAAGATATCAAATTAATCATTAATATAACGAATTATTCGATAATTAACTTAAGTTTTTTCAATTTTTGTTCTTCTCTTCCTCCTCTTTCTTCCATCTTTTTTTTATATATGGGAAGAATATGTTGATTAAGTGTGAGAGCAAAAGTACCCGAGCAAAGGGTTTATCCTTTCATCCAAAACTACCTTGGGTTCTTGTTAGCCTTCATAATGGTGTGATCCAGTTTTGGGATTATAGAATTGGAAGCCTACTAGATACATTTGAGGAACATGAAGGGCCAGTGAGAGGAATTGATTTCCATGAAAGTCAACCAATCTTTGTATCTGGAGGAGATGATTACAGAGTAAAAGTATGGAATTACAAAGAAAGAAAATGTTTATTCACACTTTTAGGCCATTTAGATTATATTAGAACTGTTGAGTTTCATAAAGAATACCCTTGGATTCTTTCTTGCTCGGATGATCAAACTATGAGGCTTTGGAATTGGCAGAGCAGAACTTGTATATCTGTGATCACGGGGCATAATCACTATGTAATGTGCTCAATTTTTCATCCTCACCAAGATATCATAGCTTCAGCAAGTATGGACCAGTCTGTAAGAATCTGGGATTTCACTGGACTTAGGGAAAAGACTGTTAAAGGGCATTCATCACACTCCAGTTATTCTGTATCTATGTCATCTTCTCACACTATGCCTGCTCATGTTGATATGTTTGGGGCTAATGATGTAATTTGTAAATTTGTTCTTGAAGGTCATGAAAGAGGAGTCAATTGGGTAGCATTTCATCCAACTCTTTCATTGTTAGCATCAGCTTCAGATGATCGAACAATTAAACTTTGGAGGTATAATGATAACAAGGCTTGGGAAATTGACACTCTTAGAGGACATTTTAACAATGTTTCTTCTGTTATTTTTCATTCAAATAAAGATTGGCTTTTATCTAATAGTGAAGATAGAACTATTAGAATTTGGGATCTCACAAAAAGAGCATGTATCCATACTTACAGAAGAGATACTGACCGTTTTTGGACTATAGTTAGTCATCCAACTAACAGCCTTTTTGCTGCTGGGCATGATTCTGGTATGATGATCTTTAAACTAGAACCTGAAAGGCTTCCTTCAGATTTTTGTTCTTCAATGAATCAACTTTGGTACATTAATGACAGATTCCTTTATATGTATGATGTTAAAAGCAAAAATGTGCATTCAATTCTTCCCATGAAAAGTAATAATATCTCCAGTAATATGTTATGTCCAAGTAACTTTTATGTTAACCCATTCAGCCCAAATGAGCTTTGTTTTCTAGTTTACTATAAGAGAGATGCTTTTAATGGATTAAATAATAGTAGTTCTTTAAATAATGGATTATCAAATGGCAATGCATTACAATTCACATATGATATAATTACAATCAACTCTCTTTCACAGCTGATTAACAATAGCTCTGGTCAAAATAACTCCTCTAGTAGCTCAAAATGTAAGAGTGGACTTCCAGGTGTAACTTCTGTAATCTTTCTATCCAGAAATAGACTAGCAGCCCTTGAAAACGGTGGTCAAACCATTTCCATAATATCTTTAGATGGTGATATTCTCAAAAGATGGGAACTCCCTTGGATTGCTCAAAAACTATTTATGGGAAGTAACCAACAGCAAATCATCATCCAATCCGATGATTTCCTTTATATTTATGATATTTCGCAAAGGGAATTAATATCAGAACTTGTCATTTCTAATCTTCAAAACCATCAAGTTGCCGTTATTAACAATAAGATTGGACCAAATTTCCAACAATGTCTGACATTCAATACTGTTTGTAGTGAAACAGGGGAGTCTTCCACAGGAGTTAGGGCAATTGAATGGAGCCAAGATAAGTCAATGATTGCAATTTTATGTAAATATAACATCATTTTCACCAATAGTGAGCTCCAAGTGATTGCAACCTATACTGAAAACCTTACAGTGAAATCTGGAATTTGGCATGAAACTCTTCCTATATTTATATATACTACCCAAGGCCACATTAAATATGCAATTCCTGGCATTAATGAATCTGGAATCATCCAAACAATTTCAGATAATCTTTATATTAAGCATTATGAAGACTCAAGGAAAGAACTAATTGCTTTAAACCGCTTTGGTAATGTCCAAATTATTGAGAGGCTTAATCTGAATGAAGCATTGTTTAAACTTTCCATTATTAACCAAGAAAGCAACAAGGTACTTAGATATACCAAGGATGGGAACCTCAAAGGACTTTCGACCTTGAATTATCTTACACAACATGGATATCCCGAGGTTGCAATACAATTAGTAGAGAACCCCATTTTAAAGTTCTACTATGCCGTCCAATTTGGAGAAATCATGCAAGCTTACAATATAGTAAAGGAATTGCAGAACTTAGAGATTGAAAAAGAAAACTCAGGCTCTAACTCCAACTTTAAAGGCAATGGAAACCATAAAACAATTCTTCCTAAGCTCAACTCAATGACTTTAGAAACTATGTGGGATTGCCTTGGAAGAAGTGCTCTTTCCCATGGTTTTATTAATGTTGCTGAGAAGTGTCTTCAAGTCACCAAAGAGTTTGAGAAGTTGATTTTACTTTATTATGTAATTGGCCAAAGAGAGTATATGGAAAAATTGAGTAAAATATCCGAAAAACAAAAAAACTGGGCTAGAAAATACCACATAGCTCTTCTTATGAATGACATTCCTGAAAGGATTAACATCCTTAAAAGTTTTGGGCAAATTCCTCTCGCAATTGCTTTAGCACACACTTATGGGTACAGTCAGATAAAGGAAGAACTTCTTTCCCAATACACTGAAGCTTATAGTGTCGATGGTGCAGATGCCTTTGAGTTCCTTAATGTACTCAAAGCCGGTAAATCTTCAGACAAAGCCTGCAAAGAATCATGCAAGTCGTTTATGACTGCTCCATGTATTCCAATACTACCAGCAAAAAAACTCACTGTTGAAGGGCTTAACTGGCCAAGAATTAATATTTCAGAAAGCTCAGACCATCTAAAGTCTTCAGATTATAATGACTCATACTCAAAAAGCACAGGAGGTAAGATGCCGAGTCAGATAGACATATCTTCGGTAAACGGAGGTACCGGATTTGGTTCATCGTCTCAACCGGAATGGGATGATATTGATAATATTGATGTTCCGAATGATATAAAACTGAATGAAGACAATGTCTTTAATGTGGTTGGAGACCAAAACTTACATGGGGACAAAATTTCGGACTCAAATGGCTTATCGAAGACGAGTCTAGGTCCATCATTCCAAGATAGAATCTTATGTGCTCCTGAAAATATTCCAGCTACTTCTTCCAGATATTCTATCATCAATTTAATAGTTGCAGGCAAATACGACGATGCACTCACTATTCTTTTAAGGAAAATGGGAGTTAAAGATTGCAAACCTTTTAAACAAATCTTCAAGATGATCGCTCTTAGTTCTACTTATAGCTTGCCAAGCTTCTCTGAAGGGCCTTGCATTAATTTACCTTTGATTTCAGAAGGATATAAGATGTTTAATGAGAGCTCACCAAATGGACATATCTCCCCAATCATTCTGTTCAACGAGTCAAACCTGATAGAATTGGTGAAATCCGGACAAAAAATGGTAACTTCAGGAAAGTTCCAGTCAGCTTTAGAAGTTTTCCAACAAGCAATAATTATTGCTCCTTTAGTTTTGGAACATTATACTCTTTATTCACAAAACGTTGAACAACTTGTGCAACTCTCTGAATTAATTAGCCAGTACTGTATTGGAATGAGGCTTGAACTTGCTAGAATTGAACTTTTGAATAATTGCCAAGACCAAAACCAGCCGGAAGTGGCGATCAGGAATTTGGAGCTTATCTCATACTTTTCATGTTGTAAGCTTCAGCCATTACACACTTCTCTTGTCCTTAGAAGAGCAATGGGTATTGCTTGGAAACACAAGAATTATATAACCACAGCAAGCTTTGCTAAAAGACTCTTGGGTATTCCAAATATCGAAGATGCCGAAAAGACACAAAAAATCCTTGTTGCATGCGACCAAAAAGCCACAGATGAACATAATATCAACTTTGATCCGCATAGAGATATTGACCACATTATTATATGTTCATCTTCTCTTACCAAAATTAACCCAAAGTCCCAGGACTTTGTTAAATGCCCAGTTTGCTCCAGCAATCATCTTTCACAGTTTACTGGAGAAGTTTGTCCTAATTGCAAAACCGGCGAAATTGGTCTCAGGGTCATTGGAATTCTCTAGACGTTTCAAAATTTTCTTTTTCCATCTCGATTTTTCATCTTTTCAAAACTCTTCGTCATCTATTATTTGTTTTTATAATTCTCTATTCAATTCCCATTTTTCTTTCTTTTATATTTTTTGTGACTACATACAAAAAAACTGTCCACATGGAATTTGCATTAGTAAAATTACTTGCATTAATGCATGCATGCAAATAAATTTTAACAATTCAAAGTTTATTTATCTCCCCCCACGTGTTTAGCTTACTGTCAACAAAATTTTAGCCTTTCCTATACCGTTAATGACGTGTTTTGGCGGGAAATAAAATTAATAAAAAAAAAAAAGAATAAACCAATCAATTAAAAAATGGGTTATTGAAATTAAATAAGTTATTTTTTATGTGAATAAATGCCTAGAAGTATCAATTTAATGTTAATTAGGTTGAGTTTAGTATAAGAGAGCGTGATTTCTTTTGGAAACTATTTACTTTAAGAAAGAAAACGAATAAGATTTAAGTAAATAAAAAAAAAACAATCATAATTAATTGATCAATTAAGTTATTTTTAGCAAGTAATTTTGGGTGAGGAGTTGGAGAATAAACAATTTAGTGATAATCTAATTAATTTTAGGAAATTTAACGATGAAATCTTTGGATAGCCAGGAACCAATTGAGAAAAAGGAAATTGAGTTGGAAGATATATTAAGGACACAGCCAGTGAAGTTTGAAGAAGAAGAAAGTGTGGAAAATTTTACGGAAAATGATTTGGAACCAAGTGTTGAAGTGAACTTAAAAGAAGAAAGCTATCAAGTTAAGCTGAATATCAGTGATTCAACTTTGATAAAAAGTAACATTTCAAGTGTAGAGTATATTCGGCAATATAGTGACAAAAAAAAAGGTTTATTTTTATTAGCAGAGTACTTTTTATTAATTTCTTGTATCTCTCTGGGTATATATATTATTTATCAGGAACATGAGTTAATCAAGTACTTAAAGAACAAGAAAGATTTTGAACAAACTGCCAATTATATTAGCCAAGCTAAGATCATGACCATTATAATAACTCTAGTTGTTGGACTTCAGTTGATCACTAATTGTGTTTTTGGTATACTTTTTATACTATTCAAACGAGGGATTATAGTTAAATGGTTAAACATATTCAAATCCAAGTTATTTATTGATCAGGTTTTTATTTGGCAATCTCCATTTATCTCTCTACCAATAATAATCACAGCTATGGTAAAGCTTATGGTAAACTGTAGATCGCAGTTGGAAGATATTATATCATTTCAAGGATCCAGTTCTAATATTGAAATTTCGAATTTTGTTCTTAATAAACTTACATTAATCATCATTTATTTTTCCGTTTATCTAACAACCAACTTTATTATGGAACTATTTGTAGTTAGAAGACAGTACCTTGGAAATACTATTCAATCCCAGAGACTTGGAATTCTTGATTACTCTATTGCATATATAGGGAACGCTGCTCTTGTTGCTTCATTAATTCTTTATTGTTTCAGATTCAGGTATTCCGATTCAGAAGAAATTAATATAGATCTTAAGTCACAGGTTGACTACTACTATAGAACCATACTTGTTGCTGCTGCTCACTCTGGCTTAATTGCCATATCCCTTGGTATTCTTGGGTATATTGCTTCTTTATCATGCAGTAAAATGCTCATATTAATTTCTTTAATAGTAAAATTCTACTCAACCTTCGTATTCTCCTGGTCTTGCTCTCTTGTTTGGTTTGGAAATCAATTATTGAAGTTATTTTGTAATATTGATTCAATTTCACTAAATCTTAATAGTTTACCCAAACAAGACTATATGGCCTTTAAAAATGCATGTTTTACCCGCCCAAATTTCTATATGATTACAGCTCTAGTAGCTACCCAGTTATCACTTTCTATATTTACTTTGATTTTTAATTTTCTATTCTTAATTAGCAAGAAGATTTGGAAGTCAGAATCGAACTAGCTACTAGATTTAAGTTAGAAGAAATAGGATTAGATCACAATTAATAATAAAATTAAATGAAGTAATATGACTAAAGTTGTTATCCAAACTATTTTTAAACCTTTTCGTAGTCTAGATTTCCCTCCATCTTCTTGTTCTCAGCTAATTTCCTTACAGCTTTAAGGAAATCTTCTTCAATAATGTAATCTCTTTCAGCTCTAATTGCAAACATTCCCGCCTCAGAGCAAACATTTCTCATATCTGCCCCATTAAAACCATCACATAGTTTGCAAATGGCTTCAAAGTCAATTTCTCCCTGTTTATTCAGTTTAGATGAATGAATCTTGAGAATCTCTACTCTTGAGGTTTCATTTGGAAGAGGAATTTCAACTTTTCTGTCAAGTCTTCCAGGTCTCAAGAGAGCTGGATCTAATACATCTGGTCTATTTGTGGCCATAATAATCTTGACAGCACCAAGCTCATCAAAACCATCCAATTGATTTAATAATTCCATTAAAGTTCTCTGAATTTCACGATCAGCTGAAGTCCCTTGGGAAAATCTCTTTCCACCTATAGCGTCAATTTCATCCATAAATATAACACATGGTTGGTGATCTTTAGCATACCCAAACATTTCCCTTATAACTCTTGCACTTTCTCCAATGTATTTGTCTACTATAGCAGAAGCAACAACCTTCATAAAGTTGCAATTCATTGATGAAGCCATGGCTCTAGCTAAAAGAGTCTTGCCAGTTCCAGGAGGCCCATACAAAAGTACTCCTTTCGGAGTCTTAATCCCGACTCTCTTAAATAGTTCCGGATTTGTCAAAGGAAGCTCAATAACTTCTCTAATTTCTCTAATCTGCTCATTAAGCCCTCCTACTTGGGAGTAGCTTATACTTCCTGGATCTTCGTGAAGCATATTGTAAACCATTGGATCAACTTCTCTAGGAAGTCTCCTCATAATGGTTAGGGTAGTTGCATCTAGAGCAACTCTAGTTCCAGATGTTAATTTGCTTTTATCCAACTTTGATCTACATCCCACAACATATCTAGGTCCTGTTGAAGCCTTTACTATACACTTCTCATCATCTAAATGTCTCAAAACTTCGCCTATTATTTGGCCCACACTCTGCAATGCCTTTAGATCATCCTCTGTCTTATCATACACCTTACTTAACTCCCTAATTTCCATTCTCTTCTTTTTCAAACTAACCTCTAACTCTCTATGTTCTTTAACTTTTTGAGCGTAAGTTGCCAAAGCATTCTTATGTTCATCTTCTCCACTCATTTTTGTCTATTTCACACCCACTTTTAAATATTCAAGTTCTATTTAAAGTGTCTTGTATGAAGAACCTAAATATACCTATTCAAGAAAAATACAATCTGCTTCACTCTCAACAGATTTTATTTCAGGCAAGCTTTGTATTTACTTGCTTCCACCTGTTTTCCCAATTTCTTGCGAATCTTAAGAGGATCTGACTACCACCCCTCTTTCAAATATACAATTGAATTGTTTTTACCTTGGATCCTTTCTTGCGCACCTCTCCACCTAAATTTTTGTAAGGAGTCCTCTCAAAACGATCTTGCAGCAAAGTGATTCTCAAGTAGTTTATCTTTTCCACCCACTCGAAATTTTCTCGTTTTTTTTTAATTCAAATTTAAAAATTTTTTGGCTCCTCTTTTTATTGTTCATTACGTTATTAATTAATTTTCAATACCGGTAGAAGTGGGCGCCGGCGCCATGAGGTTTTACATGCGCATGCAAATACTGAGTGGAAATTTAAAGAAAAACAAAACAAAAAAATAACAAATTAATCTATTTAGATATAATTCAAATTTAGTATATTCGTTATTCACATGATAAATTGACTCCTATGTCATGTTGATTCTCTCGCTTGTTTTCGAAGTAAATATCGTTCTCTTGCTTGTTGTATTTTGACTTGTTTAAAATCCTTGCTAGCTTTTGAGACTTCCTCATTATTCACTATATTATTATCTTCAATTGTTAAATTATCAGCCGAACTCGAATCTTTAATCATCAATTCTTCCTTTGAATCATCAAAGGCAACCTGTTGATTACTTTCTTCATCTTTTATTTTGTCCATTACTGGGGAAAATCTCATTTCAAAAATGCTAGAGGGCCCACTAATCTTTAAATTCTCACCTTCTGACAATTTTCTCTTAATAAAAGAATCCTTGAATTTTTTTCTTTCTTCCAAAATGTCCTTATATGAGTCCGTAATAAAAACTTGTGTATTTTCCTCCTCTTGTATTTCCTTCTGAATCTTTTCTTCTTGAATTTCTTCTCTTTCAATGTTTCTCAACTCTACATATTTTTGTATTTTGCTTAAATACTTTGATTTCCCTAAAGAAACTTTTTTTGGCTCCTCTTTTTTCTCCTGCTCCTTTTCAATCTCACGCCCTTTTATTTCATTTGGCTTGTCAAAGTCCTCCAGCAACTCCGGATGCTCATTGTAAAAATTAATTGATTTGTTATACTCAAAATTAGCACTAATGCTTTGAAAATTATCAGAATTTGTTTGATCAAAGTCTTCTATATTCCCCCTATTTTTACCACTTATCACTTCTTTTTCATCAAAAATATTTCCCAGACTTTCAGACTCCTTTTCTTTAGATTTACCTATACTGAAAGAAAACTTCCCCTTTTCCATTTCAAATGTGTTTACAAATTAGAAGTTAAATTGAAAATTAGTAATACTTACATCTTTCAAAAACTATTATTCAACTCTTATTGATATCTACCTTTAATATTTATTTTAACTTAATCATCTTGGCGCCAAAACTCCTTAGACCCTATTTAATTTATAACCCTAAGTTGAGATGCCATTTTGTAGTATCTATTTGTAATAATGTTACCCCTTTGTCGAGATACCAAGATCTTATTTTTAATTATGGGAACCATTTGTGTCTGTTGTTTATAGATACTCTGATTTTCATTAATATTACTGTTGTTAGTAGTATTCATTGTGGCATACTTATTATTATTAATAGTATTAGCAGTAACATTACTACCTTTTTCCAGGTCGGATAAAGATTTTGTTTTGAAAAAGTTGAAACTTTCCGACTTTGAAGCTAAATTTTCATTAAAACTTTGAATATTCTCCATAGATTGGCAGTCTTGAAGTAATTTGTTTGCTTTAGATATCTGCTCTTTTTGAATAATATTTCTTTCGGATAACTGAAAAGCTTTGATAGTTTTGGGTAAATCCAATGTATTTGGGTTTATTTTCTTTTCTTTTTCGTCATCATTCTTCAATCGGCTAGTTATTCTTTGACTAACAAAACTATTCTCTCTGTCCAAGGGCTCCTCAAAAATTTGATTTTGTGCCAAATTATAGTTATCATCATTATCATTTTCCTTTTTAAACTGCCAACACATGTTTTTACCTTCATTCCTCTCATCTACCAAAAACATTAACTTTCTAGAAACTCTATTACAAGCTATTTCTTCGCTCTCTAAATATTTACTCGTATTGAAATTAATTCCAGTTTTTCTCAAATTATAGTCTTTTGGAGGAGTTGGAAGTGATTTAGAAACAAAACAAATCGGATAAGGAAATACTCTGGAATCACTCGAGAGACCTAATCTACTCTCATCCACATTATCAATACCTGATTCAACCATAATTTCCGACTCATTTTCTTTAACCATCCTATCTGAACACACTATAACCTTTGTACTAGATTCAACATTTAAAGAAAAATTTAATTCGGTTTCTGAAATTAAAGAATCCCTACCAATTTTAGATTCATCTTTGCATTTGTTTTCTATTAAACTACCTTGATTTTCTTCCTCTCCCTTATTTAATCTACTCCTAAATAAAGCCATTTTTTCTTTTAATTCCGCCATTAAACATCCATAATTAAAAGCAGCATCTCTGTTTTTTATTATTGGCATTTTTACTTTTGAATATTCATATCACCATCAAGTACATTGAGTTCTGCTATTTTGGTCTTTCTCAATAAGAACTCCTAATCCAACCTTGTTTAATTTTACCAATTTTCTACCCTTTTCTTTAAGTATAAATAAAACTTTTAATTCTTTTTGATTTAATATTTATTAGTATTTCTATACTTTTCCACTAATTTCAATAAAACGAAAAAGAAACAGAAACCCAAAAAACCTCAATTTTAATCAGTATCCTACACTTTCCTCTTTTCTTTTCCTCTTAATCACTATATTTCTCCTATTCCTTTTTTTCTGTTACTTACTAGTCACTTCATGCCTTAACACAACTGCATTTTCTATTTTAGGCGCACAAATGTGTGCCGACCCTCTTTAGGCGGCAAAAGTCCGGTTGGGCCCACTATTACAAATTATTTGCATGCAAATTATCAACCCTTTATCGGCGGCAAAACCTAGGGCTAAATTAAAAATGTATACAAAATAGAATTGGAAGTAGCAAGAGCTGAAATATGACATTTTTTCTAAAAAAAAAATAGTTATTAAATGGTCACATTAAAGTGGTCATTTTTAAGTATTATGGAAATTAAAAGATTAATTCAAATGTAAGGTTTAATGCCACTTTCTTTATTGGCAATGATTCTAAATATTAGTTATTGCATTTGAAGGATATATATATATATACTTTTTCCCGCTTTATTCTGAAAGTATAAATACTCTGAGGGGAAGAGATAAAATGAAAAGATGAATTAAATTCCAAATTCTTTCCATTATATCCGTAATTAATGTGAGTCTTCTCTCTTAAACCACATAGGAGCTAACAAAACTCCAAGTAGCATCCCTTATTTCCACGTAAATTTCCTTAAGGCCGGTTTTACTCTGTTAAAGGAGAAAATAGAAAAAGAAATTAAAAACCACATACTTTGATGATTAATACTAAATATCTCAAGGAGAGGGAAATTGTGTTAATATTCAACACAAATTCTAGTATTCAATAATTTTAGCACTAATACTATTATATTCTGCTATTGTAACAGTGATATAAAGTTAGTTAACTAGTAAAATAGAGATTTCCATTTTAAATCAACACTGGACTCCAATGTTAAAAATAATAGAATATTACGGAGCTTTGAATAAATCATCATGTATATAACTTAAGAAATTTTCAAATCCCTTATATTATTTAAGATTATCCGCCAATCCCCTTCATTCTATATTGTTTTTTGGATGTTATTCACTTCCCAATTTATCATAATTAAATACTCGTTTTTACCTTCTAATCTCTATTTCCTGTTCCTACCGTATATTTCTTATAAGTTATCATAGAAATAATAGTACTAAAGTTTATATGCTTAGTTATCCAACAAAGAATGAATCTATAATTAGATCTTCATCCCATGCATTTCTCTTAATCCATGGGTTTCCATTGTTACGATTTACGTCAGAACTACCATTTCTGCGCTCCGAGTTTTCATCGTTACTTACACTTATGCTTTCATTTGCAACCGAGTTCTCGTTATCTTCGCTACTATTTCTGTTTCTACTTCTACATCCATTTTCACTGTGATTACTCAAACTCTCATCAACGGATCTACCAGACACAACAATAGAAGTTGATACCTTTTCTGTGCCAGATGAACTCAAACAACTTGTATTATTATCTTTCCCAGAAATTGAAGAGAGAGATTTTCCTGCTTTTATTCCTCCCATTCGTAAACTCTCACTATTTTGAGGAGTTTCAACATTTATTATAGTATCATTGGTATTCAATACTGAGACTTTATTACTATTGTTAGTGTTAATATTAATACTTTCGATACGATTATTAACAGAGGAACCATTAACACTATTGGCTCTAATATTGGTACAAGTAGAGGCGGAAATAGCAGTATTGGAGGTAGAAGTTGTGGTATTAGAGATTGTGCCACCAATATTATTTTTTGATGTACCAATAACACTTACCAGATTGGAATTGTTACTTATAGATGAAGAAGCCATTGTTTCATTTTCTGTAGAATTCCAACAACTCTCTTCAATGACCGGAGAAACACACCCATAAGAAGATTCTAAAATTCCTACAGAAGTAGAAAAATGTCCAGTGTAAGAATTTTCTGACGCCGAAAAGTCAATAGGAATTCCTTGAGTACTTTGAGGAAGCATTATTGACCCTTTTGGTGGTATCCTATCTCCTTGTGGGGATGAAGAAGTGGATGAAGAAGATGAAGAAGATGATGACGAGGACGAAGATGAAGACTTTCCAGATTTGCCAGATGCAACCATACCAGATTGAACCGGATAAGCATTCCCTCCTCTTAGAGAGCTGGGAACAACTGAATAAGAGGTTTCAGAGACAGGATGTATTATACCAGGAATCATTGCTCGCCCTGCTCCAACTCCAAGTATTGATTGTTGTTTATCTGGAGAGATAGTGGTTGAGCAGGAATTGGGTCCAACAGAAACAGGAGATGAAATTGAAGGGGAAGAAATCTCTGAAATCATCATGGGTGTCGAAGATGATGTGGCTTTAGAACTTGCTGAAGAAATTATCCGTCCAATAGATGGTGATGAACCCAACTTTGAAACATTTGTATTCATAATCCCAGCTCCTGCATATGATGAAGCATTTAGTAACTCTTCACCTTCAAAAGACTTCTGAACATGATCATATCTTAATCCCCCTAGGGGGACACAGGCTCCGGTCAATCCTCCAGGGGTATTTGATGGAGTAGTAGACGCAGTCGAAGAAGCTGACATATCTAAACCTTTGTGAGTCATTGAATCTTTGAATCCAGGCTCAAGACCCACAAAATCCGCTCCTCCGGATATTGTAGGATGCAAAACAGATTTGTTATTTGGAGATTGACTTGAAATCATAGAAATCTTTCCAGGGCACGACTTTTGGTCTGGAACTGTTGCGGAAAACTCTGCATTACCAAAAGCTATCATTCCATCTATAGAGGAATATACAGAATCTTCTCCTGGCCTGGCCCCTTCTTCACTTACACTCTGGGGTACCACCCTCGGAGATCTTGACTCCACTCTAATTACTGCCTTAGAAATTCCTGCCTCTACACCCCCTACTTCTCCTTGAATTGTATTATGGACATTACCCGCGGTTAATAATGGAATTTCATTCAAAACTTCTCCTATTTTCGATGATGTATAGCTGCCTGCACCCTTTAAGTTGCATACGCCATTACCCTTATTCGGTACTTTTGTAGGAATGCAATCTGATGGCGATGCTACAACTCTTCCTCCTATTTCCCTTTCTATTTCAATTCGGGTTGATCTTCGCTTTCTTCCTGTTCTGCACCTTGTACTCACTCCAGAGCCACGATTATCCTCATATAACCCATTAGAATTATACTTACAAACACAATCCATGCCTGGTTTTATACATGCAGGTCGGCCACACGAACCAGAATTTCCCGCCATACCATTACCGCACTGCACACATTTACTATAAGCAGTGCCTTGCTGACCATTGCTTCCATTTGGATTTGAATAGAGGTATCTAAGTCTCCACTCCTCTGCAAGACGTTTGGCTTCATAGAAGCCATATTTATTTACAGAAAATGACTTTTGTTGTCTGTTCTTTGAAGGACCATATACGGCTCGCCATTCTCCTTTTTGGAAATGATAGTAAACCTGTTGTACATGGGTAAAGTAATCAGTCTCAGGAACCCCTTGAATAAGCTTGGCATCAACAGGGATTTGGGATCTGAATCTAACAATAGTACCAGGTACCAATGTGCTAACAGTTGAAGAAGCATTTTGTCCTAGTGTTATTGCATTAGTAAACTTGACGTTACTTCTTTTGCCCCTGCCTGAAGTAGGTGGGTTATTATAAGTCTTTTCAGCTATAGAAGGTTCGTGAGTCCCATTATTACCAGTGGCTCCCTCTTGAACAGGGGTTCCTCCACCTGGTATAATCCCTCTCATACATAAATTACCATTTGGAGCTGCAAGATCAGCATGAGTATCTCCAATGCTCACTGGAGTATTTGTGGATGCAACCGTTGAAATCGAGCATCTTGAATTCGGAGTACCAAACTTAGAGATCCCAAAATGCCTTGTGAGTCCGCTCCCTCCTCCGCAAATACCCAAACCAACATCGTTTAAGTTAATATTCCCTCCAACTGTAGAAACAGTTTTTTCGACCCCTCCTGATACCTTTACTATGTACTCAATATTAGAAAGGAGTTCGAGTGCTCTGGTATAGTAAAACTTGCCATAATCCAAGTCAAAAAATGGAGATTTTGGATTAAGTAGGTGGCTCTTCAACCATGTATAAAGACTCATTAAAATCTCAATAGAAAGCTGGAAATCCTTTCCAACCACCATATTTCCTTCTTTCACTACTTTCAATGTACGACATTTTGATTCGATATTTCTTTTATAAGCATAAATCGGTAATGTTAGATCGATACTGCATTTTACCGCCAATAAAAAGCATGGAGCTTTTGTTGAAAGTTCAAAATTAGTCATTCCAAGCTCAACCAAGTCCGGTCTACAAGCAAATACCTGCTTTACAGAATTTGAATTATTAATTTCCAGCTCAATAATAGCCCGAATTTCTACAACTTCTAAGTACGGATTCAAGATAAACACATTTCCAAGAACTCCAATTGGATGCTCTGTTACTAACCCATATTTTGGCACCCCTTGGCTAACACAAGTCTCGCTACCATTTGAGACAGTATCTGCATTTAAAGATGATGTTGTATTGTTTATATGAAGACTTTGAGACTCATTCTCGAGGTAATTTGAATTTGGACTTAGCACACAGCATGTTACAATTCCGCTATTCACAACTCTTGAGTATGCCAACTCCATCATGCGCGCCAAAACGAAGCATACTGTCTCGCCATATAGTAAAAACCCAGTACCAATATCGTGTGCGCGCCAATCTTTAAATTGCTCAGGAACTTCAGCTTGTAAAGACTTTGAATCTGGTGAAATAGAAACTTTCTGAGAATTTGTGTCAATATTCTCGATCAAAGTGTTAGGTTTTGAGACTAAATTAAAGTTTTTACTGTGAAGTGAGTGGCCTTGTTTTTTGAGAGCCAATGATGAATGGGCAGATATTATTGTGTGGCAACCATTTATGGGATTTTCTGAGTTTTTCTGAATAAGATATGAGAGAGAAGGAGTAATAGAGTGAAAATCATAGCTTTCCATACGGGAACCCTTCGTAAGTAAACCTTCTCTAAATAAGAAATGTACAAATTCTTCCGTTTCGCCTCGCCTCACATTGGCTGTTCCTCCAATGCTTGAAGCAGGAGTTGTTGATGACGAAGAAGAGGAAGAATTAGATAATGATGTTGTCGGTGCGGTTAAATGACCCTTTTGAATTGAGCTTGACATTATTAATAAAATTTTTCTCTACCAAGGAACTCACCCCTTAAAGCAGTATTATGATTTATTATATTACTCTTTTTAATGAGTATTAAAAGCGTTACTTTAATATATAACAATAAGTTTTTTAAAGCGTTACCTCAACTAATTACCATTAATGCATTGAAGTATTTTATTCAATGTGCAATTATTTTCAATATTTGGTTCCCTTTCTCTTTCTTTATTTTCTTCAATCCAACACACTCCTTAATAATGAGAGTGAGTGAATGAATGAGAGAGAAAGAAGGAAGAGAAAAGAAATCTTGATTTAATTTATTTCTTGGTTGATATCCTCTATGTTTAAAATAGTTTAACCAAACAAATGAGATCCTTTCCTCCAAGCTCACAAATTTGTTTTCACAAATGTGAGGTTGTTGTTCTCTCCTTAACTAACCAGATATTTAACCAGTTTCTGGGTAATTAATTCTTTATCTCGTTTCTTGTTCCCTTTCAGCTCCACTTAAAGTATATTTTAATATGTTTTCTTATCATCTAGTAGACGACCATAAATCATGTACTGTTTTGATTGTGTGAGGGATATCTCTTGGGCTTATAAATTAAATTAACTAGTTACTTGTTTTATTAATACTAATGATACGTGTATATATATATATATATATATATATATATATAAAATATTATATTATATTATACTATATTAGATTATATTTTAATATATATATATACATATATATATTAAAATATAAATTAACTCATATATTTAATATATATATATACATAATGTATATATGCAATAAATTCTTTATTTTTACTAGACTTGACTTGAAATTTCCGCTTATAAATTTATTTATATTAATAATTAATTCTTCCAACAGTTATTCTAATCCTCTTTATATCTTTATTTTACTTATCCGTTGCTCCTATTTAAATTGCTTTATTTAATTATCTGGTCCACTATACGTATTTCTTTTTTTAATTCACTGTGTTGCTTCGACCCCTCCAACTTTCTTGCATTATTACAGTTTTTTCATATTATTTTATATATGTTCCTCTATTTAACGATTACTTACAAGTCTACTTCATCATATCGCCTTACCGAATAATTTATTCTCATATTAGCATGCTCGGTATTTTGTATTATATATTATCTCCCGACAATGAATTCCCCGCCCAAAAAACTCCCCACATTTGGCGGGAATATTCTTTGTTAATTTACAATAAAATATGCATAAAAGGTACCCATGAAATTTTAATAAGAACGAATCTATTCTTCTTCAGTTAATTATTTAAATATTAATATTTTAAAGATTTTTAAAATTGTTTTCAAGTTACAAATCTTCTATTTTATTTACAATATTCTTTCAATTATGCTATTTATATTAATCAATCTTGTCCATATTCAAAATGTCCAAATTTATAAAAATGCATGCATATTCATTATTGAGTAACCAGATTTTATCAGAAATAAACTTTCTTATTTTTTGATTTATATTCTTTTAATTATCCCAGCAATTTTAATTATTTCTATGATTAGACTAAAAGAATTTGTCATCTCAAAATTTACCGCCTACTCTCTTAATATAGCCTTAAATATAATTTGTTTTAATTGAACTTGAAACAATAGAAAAAGTTGCTTGAAAACTCAGTCTATTCTTTTCTAATACTCTACATGCCATTATAGGAGGAAAAAAAGAATATATAATCAATTATTAAATAATGAACTGTTATCTTGCGATATAATATAACTCAGATAAAAAAAGTACCATAACTTCCAATTAAATGGTATTAACTAGTTTTTCTTCTATATTAAATTTATCAAAAAGATTTCAGTTGGAAAGATGAATGATTTATCCATTGAAATGCAAGATTCTGATCTCAACTCCATTCAGAGAAATAGAATATCCAAAATTTACTCCTTATCAGAATTACTTAAAACAAACGAGTTTAAGGAAAAAGAGGAAGTTTCAATTAATTCAATTACTCTGGAAGATATTCAGAAACTAAATTCGGAAACTGTATCAGATCAAAAAAACGACCAAGAAGGTCAAAAAGAATACCATCTTGAATTTATCAAAGCATTAAAAACTGGTAATCTCAATAATACCGAAAATACAAAGCAATATCTCAATCCTTCAGCTTCTCAATCAGAATCAAAATATGATTTCGATGATAAATTTGAATTTTCTGATCAGGACAATGATTACTTTGAAGAAGACGATGATCAGAATGAAAGTTATTCATTAGGTCATTTGAATCCAAGCATAAGTAAAATTGATGAACTTCTTTCTCTTGATAAGAAGAAAAGAATTCCTGAAATATACCATGATCAATTTAATTATCCGCCAATCATTAAAAATTATTATAAAGAAGTCAATGAAATTAAAAAACTTAAACAACATGAAGTTGACCATATTAGAATTACCAATAACGGTATCCATATTAAAAAAATTAAAAATATTAATAAAACTTCAACTGACCTAAATCAGCCATATTCTTCTATTAAGCCAATATTAAACTTTTCACAGTGTGGATTACCACTTCCAATCCATCATTACCTTAAAAAAAAAGATATAATTAAACCATTTCCAATTCAAATGCAATCAATCCCAATATTAATGTCTGGATATGATATGATTGGTATTGCAGAAACTGGAAGTGGGAAAACCTTAGCTTATATCCTTCCCCTTTTAAGACATGTACTCGTACAGTCAAACAATAATTATCCATTTAATCCAGAAACGAATATCCAAATTAATAAAAATGCTAACATAGTTAGAGCAATGATTATCATTCCAACCAGAGAACTTGCTCTACAAGTATATAAACAGACTACTCAGCTTGCAAATCTTGTCGATCTTACTACCAATATTATCTGTGGTGGGCTTAGCATTAGTCACCAACTTAATAAAATTAGATCAGGTTCAGACATTATCATTGGAACTCCTGGTAGAATTATTGACATTATGGCTCTCTTACATAAAAAAATCATTATATTTCAATTTATTTCGTTTTTAGTAATTGATGAAGGTGACCGATTATTTGATATGGGTTTTGCTCCCCAACTTCTTAGTATTATAAGTATTATAAGACCTGATAGGCAAATTGCAATATTTTCTGCAACTTTTCCAAATATTATTGAACAATTTACAAATAAAATACTTCATAATCCAATACAAGTGATTGTTGGGAAAAAAGGTCAAATGAACCAAAATGTTAAACAGTATATTGAATTACTTAATAATGAAAATGATCAATTTCTGAGATTACTACAACTTCTTGGTGAATGGGCTGAATTCGGACTTATTGTCATTTTTTGTAATAGACAAACTGATGTAGATGAGTTATTTGCCAAACTTATTCCTTTTGGTTATAATTGTCTAACTTTACATAGTGGTCAAGACCATTATGATAGGCACTCCAACTTAACAACTTTTTCAAAGACAAATATTAACTCCAATCCACCTCCTCCATCTGGTCAAAACATTCTTATTGCAACTTCAATATTCTCAAGAGGACTTCATGTAGACAACATTCTGCTTGTAATAAACTTTGGGGCTCCCCATCATATTGAGGATTACATTCACAGAATTGGAAGAACAGGGAGAGCTGGAAATTTTGGTACTTCTTTTACTCTCTTATTACCAAATGAAATACCTCAATCTTTTGATTTAATTGAGCTTGCTATGAAATACTCCAATAATAATACTTCAAATAGACATGTTACTGGGAATTTAAAGAGTAATGATGGCAATAATGGTAATAGCACTATTATTGACAGCTTTGGTGATGAAGATAGCACCATAATTATTCAACCAGAAATTATCCAGCTTTACAATGAGCTAATCCAAAAGAATAAAAACACTTCTTCAATATCCAGTAACACCTCAGCAAAAAAGAGAATCCGGAACTTTGGGTTTGGAGGTAAAGGATTCAAATTCTCAAAAAATGAAAAAAGCTCGCTTCAGCTTCTTAAAGATGATACTAAAAAGGCACTTGGGCTCATCCCTGATACAAATATAACCGAGGAACAAATCTTTATTAGTTCGAACTATGATGATGATGCAAACAATAATAATAAAAACTCAATTTCTGATTTCAATTTACCACCGCATTCTGAAACAAGTCAAATTACAGAAGCTGAAAAAGCTTTACAACTTGCAGCTATAAACGCCGCAAAGCTTAACAGTACATGTAATATCCAAAACCCAAATATAATTAGTGTCACTGATCATAATAATCCCAACTCAATCACTATTCCAAATAATCTTCATCAAGTAATTAACGGGAGAGTCATTGGAATATTTGAAATTAATGACTATCCTACTCATATAAGACAAAAAATAGTCCATAAAGATATCATTAAATCCATAAATGATAACTGTGGGGTTACTTGCCAAGTTAAAGGTATATATATTCCTCCAGATTCTTCCAGCCCATCAACTAGCTCAGTTCATATCAGCGAGAAGAAGAAGTTATATATTGAAATTAACGGGCCAAACCATCCAAAGGTCCAAAAAGCCATTCACGAAATTAATCTTATCATTTCTTCTATCAAACAACAATCAAACATTATAAAGCCATCATTTACTACTGGAAAGTATACTCTTTCAAATCTTATAAAAAAATAATACTTTTTTACTTCAAACTAAATTTATTAATTCATATTTAAAAAATTCCATCTGTGCCTCATTCGCGCATGCAATTATGCATACATGCAAATATATTATTACATAAGTGCATGTGGACGCATTAAATTATTTTTTAAAATTTAATTCCATTTAAAGATTATGCCAATATAAGGAATATTTATTGTAAAATATTTTTTACTAATTTCTATATATTTTTAGCTAGTACATAATATTATTAAAAACTAATCCATTACTATATTATATTTTATTCCCAAAATTTTAAACTAATTTCACACCCTTTTTCTATTCATCAAAAAAGTCTGGGTACCCATATTTTAACACGTTGAGCGCCAATATTGTCCCCCCTCTTTTAATTTTAATTATTTCTTAAATATACATTTTAATATTAATTTGACTACCTATTCATCAATATTATTGACTCACAGCAAAATCAAATAATTTTAATAATAAAAGAAATAATTAATAAGAAAGCATTCTGTTTAAAATTTAATATTAATAATTCTAATTTTAATTATTAATATTTTTCAGTAATTTTAAGTTGTTATTACGAGTTACGGGTCATAATTAATTGTTAAAAACCAGAACCTTGTAATTATTAGTACCAAAATTATTCAAATTTATACTTATTAATAGTAATTACTTCTAATTACCATTATTATTTTTGTTTAATATTCCAATAATTGATATTTTAACCCCCAACTAACGAATATTCAATAATATATTAGAAATGTCTACGAATAATAAAAATAAACCAGATAATAAATCAAAGACGGGGCAATATGAAGGTAAACTTCCAAATGCCATTCAAGGACAAGTTGTAACGAGATTCCCTCCAGAACCTTCAGGATACTTGCACATTGGCCATGCAAAAGCTGCTCTGTTAAATTATTATTATGCAAATAAATATGAAGGTAAATTACTGTTGAGATTTGATGATACCAATCCAGTTTTGGAAAACGAGGAATTCCAAGAAAGCATTGAAGCTGATTTAAAATTACTTGGAATTACACCCTTTAATGTTTCGTTCACTTCAGACCACTTCGACACTATTATGAATTATTGTGAAGAAATGTTTAAATTAGGTAAAGCATATGTTGATGATACATGTGTTGAAATTATGAGAGAAGAAAGAGGTAAAGGTATTGAGAGCAAAAATCGCAATAATTCAGTAGATGAGAATCTTAGACTTTGGAAAGAAATGATAGACGGAACAGAACATGGACTTAAATGTTGTGTTAGAGCAAAAATTGATATGCAATGTAAGAACAAATGTATGAGAGATCCAGTTCTATACAGATGTGTGCTTACTCCACATCACAGAACAGGAACAAAATACAAAGTCTATCCAACATATGATTTTGCATGCCCAATTGTAGACAGTATTGAAGGAGTAACACATGCTCTGAGAACTAATGAATACTCTGATCGAATTGAACAATATAATTGGGTCATTAATGCTTTAGGATTAAGACCAGTCGAAATTTATGAATTTTCCAGACTTAATTTTGTCAATACAGTCCTTTCAAAAAGAAAACTGACTTGGATTGTTAATAATGGATTGGTAGAAGGATGGGATGACCCAAGATTCCCCACCGTTAGAGGAATTATAAGAAGAGGACTTTCTCCTAGTGCTTTATTACAGTTTGTTACAGAACAAGGGCCATCTAAAAATTCCAATCTTATGGAATGGGATAAACTCTGGACTATTAATAAACAACTTATGGATCCAATTGTTCCAAGATTCTTTGCAGTTGGGCAAAATGCAGTAGTTTTAAATCTTAGTGAAGCACCAGAAGAACCATTAATTAATCAACGTGACCTACACCAAAAAAATCCTGACCTTGGTAAAGGCCAAATAGTTATGTATAAATCAATATTGATTGACAGGGATGATGCCACTCAAATTGCATCTGGGGAAGAAATTACACTTATGAAATGGGGGAATGCAATAGTAGAGGATATCTCGCAAATAGATAAACAACCTATCGGCATTTTTGAAGGCAAGCTTAATCTTGAAGGTGACTTTAGATCTACTAAGAAAAAGATCCACTGGCTTGCAAACCTACCTTCAGTATTAACTAAATGCATTATTAGAGAGTATGACCATTTAATTAATAAAAGAAAGCCAGATGATGGTGATGAAATACAGGATCTTGTTAATACCGACTCTCTTTTCGAAACGCCTGCATTTTGTGATCCACTGATTAAAGATCTTAAAGCTGGAAATAGACTTCAACTTGAAAGAAGAGGTTACTTTATTGTAGATAAACCATTCTGCAATGATAAACCAGATGAGCCTATTATACTTATTAAGATTCCAGATGGAAAATCAAAGGCTTCTTCAACGATCTCATCCAAAGTTGATGCTCAAAAATTGGCAAAAGGAAAGAATTAGATACTTTTTAAAATTATATATTAAATTTATTTATTTCATTACCTATTTTTATTTTAATATAAAATAGTATTTGGTCTATCCATGAATTTATTGAAATTATATTTAGTCTCATAATTTTTTTTTGTTATATTCTGTAGATATTTCCTTCCAAATTTGATCATATTCTGTCTCAAATCTACTTTCTGGAGAGACACTATTAAATGAGCACGGATTAAAATCTGGGCCAATATATTGTTGATCCTGCTCGTTAAATGACATAATTTCCATAAATGCTGGATGAAAGTTCATATTGGATGCATTCAAATTCCAGCTGTCAACAGAATCCCAAATTGAATTAATATCTTTTTGTACTAACTCTGGAATATTGTTTATTTTAGAGTTACTTAATGTTGAATTTGGGCATTTTGACTTTAAAAAAGTATTCTTTTTACTTTTTGTAATATCTAAATACGATTTTGGATTTTTAATATCATAATTTGGCTTCTTACCATTTACAATATTAGATAATAATAAATATGGATCCTTTAAAATACCTTGTGAATTATTTTTCGCTACTTCTTCAATAGATTGCCTTACCCTTTCCGGGGTTCTAATCTGTTCAATACCATGTGAAAAAGGACAATAATATCTGTTACAATTTGGATATAGAGAGCACTCTTTAGTCTTATACATTAATGGGTGATATAATTGTTCTTCCTTTGAATGGGCAAATGTACATAACTTTCCTTTTTTGCATCTTCTTATCAAATTCATCTTCTCGTTGCTCTTTATAAAACATATTTCTGGACATAATTTTGGTGAGTAATAATGATCATTTGGATTCCTTCTTTGCCATGTCAAGCAATGACTAAAAGGACAACTGTCAGAGTTCTTGCATTTTCCTTGCAAATGAGAAGTGCATACCACAGTTCTAAATACATACAATTCGTATATCGTTAATAAATAATGTCTTTTATTTGAGTCCTCTGATCCATGAATATTGCAGACCAAGGTATTTTTTTCATTGCACAGATTCAATATTTCTTTTTGATTTACCTCATTTTCCATTTCGTTTTTAACAATAATACTTCTATTTTTAGTCAATGAATTGCGATCTTTTCTCATAATTTATTTAGAAATAATTTATTTCAGTTTTTCCATCCCTAAACTACAAAAAATTTTATTATATTAATTATTAACAAAATTTCAATTAGTCATTCCTCCACAAGGAGTCATTTCACACGTCACTATTTTTCAATTTTATTGCCACGTAATGCGAATATACCGTTAATGTTAACATTTTTGCATGCATGTATCCACATTAAAAAAAATAAAAATAATAAATTATAAGTTAATAAATAGCCGAATAAGAAAAAGGAAGCCTAAGCTAATTAAACGATCTATATTCATTTGAAATTGTTTTTAACTTTGATAAAGCAGATTTTAAACTAGAAATATTTTGATCATCAGAATCATCACCTCTGGTTTCAATGGTTGGTTGAATATTAATTGAACTACTATTTTCTATAATAGAATCGGATTCATCATTATCATCATCAATGTAATCGCTCCTTTTTATTTCTAAGTCATCAACTCCACATGGTATTTTTTCTATTGACTCTCTGGAAAATCTATATTTATCCAAGTTAATGCCGGACAAATATTTACCCTTAATAATACTGCTATATTCACTTTTCTTAGTGTCCTTAGAATTTAATTGTTTCTGGAATGCTAATTGTTGACGCAGAATAATTAGTTCACTTTCTAGAGAGCTTACTTTAAATAAATAATCTTCACATTTAGAATTAATCTCTTCCACTTTAGGTTTCCAGACTTTTTCTATTTCTTCTCTAGCTGCGGATTTGATGTTTTTTATATCATCTTCTACTTTATTAGAAAGAAACTCACACTTTTCCTTTAGAGTCTTAATCTCCATATCCCTAGCCTCAATAATCAGCTTTGAAGATAAAAGGTTCATTTGGTTAGATTGGGCATCTTTTTCGTATTCTAATTCCAATTTTTGTTTTTCTTTAGATAGTTGTATTACCTGTTTTTCTAATAGTTTTGTTTGTTTATAATAACGATATAATCTAAGCATCATTGCTGTACCTGTCATTCCCTCTAATTCTCCTAAGCTTACTAAATCATCGCCATTCATTTGAGGAGGTAAATAACGAAATGCAAAAGAATTAGTATCTTCAAATTCAATATTTTCCTGGATACTCACCATTTCGTTTTTATCCTGAAAAACATTTTTTTTAAATTGAATTAATGATTTTTCCATTTGATTATTTAAGCTTATATCATCTTTTTCAGAAGATTGTAGCTTAATTCGGTTCTGTTTAAAAGATCGGATTCTTCCTTGAAGCTTCACAATCTTGTTAAAACTATCACTCTCATTCTCCACTTTAGTTATTTCTTTTGACTCTTCAAGAACTTCCAATTCTTCACTGAATGGTTCAATATTTGGCTCATCAATATTGGTTCTTGAGTTTACCAATTTTTTGATACTATAATGATCAATATTCCATTCTATTTCGTTTTCCAAATTGGCACTAGAGGATTCACCAAAAGTGTAACAGCTCATTACCTCATCATTAAAATTGTAACTGTGAATATTTAAATCTTTTTCAACTTGATTGACTGTAATTTTTTCTTTTTCTATCTTTTCATTCAACAACCTCTTAAGATAGCTTATCTCTTTTACAAGTTCTGACTTCTCTAAAGAATATTTATTTAATTCTGATTCAATTCTGTCTGAATAACTCCTCCACTCCCTATCTTTCAATACAAATTCTTCAACTTGACTTGCCTTCTTTAAATATAAATTGTATGCTTTTAAAACAGTAGTTGCGACAATGCTAAGAAGAGGTTCTCCTTCACTGAAACCGCAGGAATCAATGCCATTATTGCCTCTATTTTTAATTAAATTATCAAAAGTCTCCGTAAAATGTTTTGGTTGGTCCATAAAGTTCAATACAACACGTCTCAACTCCAAAATCTCAAACTTTAATTCAAGCAGTACCCTATTCAAAAATTCACACTTTCGGCTTATTAAATAACTCCTGCTTAAATCCGTTTGTTTAATTGGCTTATTTTTAATATTTTCCATCTTATTCTCAATTTCAATTTCCTTAAAATCTGTATTACTAATTTCTGGATTAACTTGTTCACATTCTTGAGACTCTTCAACCTGGTTATTTGCACTCTTAACAAAATTATTCAGCAATTTTGGAACAAAATTATAATCCTTAAAAGCCAAATCATACAAACTTATGTCATTCTCACTTTTGATCTCATCTTGAGTTATTTGAATATTTTCTGACATGTAACTCCCCACATTTATTTCAGTAATATTACCGGTATTTACATGCACACACATATTTCCATCCACATGAGTTTGAATAGATTTATCCAACTTTGACTCAAAGTTTTGATCAATTTTTATTTCAAGTTGATCAAGCTTTTCGATATTTAACCGATTTTTTGGGCATATTATTTGAATATTAACGTTATTTCTGCTCAATTTGAATCCAGGTTCTTCATATCTCTGCTCTAACTGTCTGGCCTTTACTTCCATTGTGTCAATTTCATGCATTGAAAGTCGTGTACTAGTGCAAGAAGAAATTAAAATCGGTTTTTGAGTTAAATTTCTGATATTTGCAACAATTGACTTGTTTTTTTCAATTTCCAACTCTTCTATTAATTTTATTATATTTTCCTTTAGCAAAGAGTTCTCGGAAATCAACTGGATGACTTCTGCATCATTCCGAATTTCCTGAAAATCCTCTTTAATATGCATGCAAACCTCCAAATTAGTTTTTAGGTTTTCTGGAATATAGTCAGAAGTATATTTTCTACTTTCAGATACACCTACAAAAATAGGAACTGAATCACTATTGATCAATTCTCTACCTTCCTCGTGTTTGTAACCTTTAATTCTACTTCCGCTTATAACCCTCTCAGTTTCTAGTCTTTGGAGTTTTCTCATAGCCTCAAAATACTTAAGCTTGTAGCTTTGAAGCTCCAAAATACTATTTTCACCAAAGTATCCTAAACTTGAATCATGGGCATTCTTTTCTCTTAGTTCCTGTTTAAGACGTTGATTCGCACTTCTTTCTGCCTCAAGCATTATTTCCAATGACTGCTTTGTAGATACAAAATCAAGTTCTAGCTTCTCGTAGTTTTGCTTTGATTCTGCTAAAGCCTCATCTTTCTCCACAATTTCCTTCCTCAGCTTTAAGTGGCTTTCTTCACTTTCTTTAATTATTTGCTTAAGCCTAATAATCTCAAGCTTAAATTCCGATTTCTCATAACTATAGGTTGTATTTAAGTTATCCAATTCCTTCTCCTTAATTTCAATAAGAGAATTTAATAAGTCAATGTTCTTTTCTGTAAGCTTTTTATCATGGGAATTACCATTTGAATAATTATAATTGTTACTTTTTGGCGAAATTACATATGGAGAGATCGGGGTAATTACCGAAAGAAATTCATCTTTAGAAGAATTAATACTTCCGCTACTATTCAGCTTCCTCTTTCTTACTTCAGTCTTTGAACCTTTTTTCCCAAATTGATCTGGTAAAATCAAAATGCTGCTCAACAAATTCTCAGCTTTCATTCCTTCATTCGCGCTATTAAACCTGCTCATTTCACTTCTGACTCGTCTAATGTTCTTACTATCACCGTTTGAGCTTTTAACACCATAGTCTTCATTTAAAATATTCAATTCATTCCTATTTACAGAAGCAGATTTTTGAATGCTAATTGAACCAGAATGTTCTAACTCCTCACCAAAAGCAACAGTAGAAGCTCCTGCGACATCACTACTATCTAAAGATTTGCCTCTTGGTTTTTGTTTTATTCTTAATTTTGGTTTTGGTTTGAAAAATTCTAAAAAAGGTTCATCTATTTCGGGAGGCCTGTCCAAATTATTCAAAGCTTTAAGGCATAATTCGTCGTTGTAGTCTGCACTTTCTTCAAATTCACCCATATTACTCAGCTCTAAATAATATCTATTTTATGAAAACGCGTGGTTATTGTATTTCTACGTGTTTATCACAACTGTACTTATTTTCAATTATCTGCTCTCCTTTTTTTATAAGAATTTCATTATATCACACACAAAATACATCAGTACTTGCTACCTGGAGATTTCTTCCAATTTAATCTTAATCACAGTTTAATATTCAGTATAATTCTTTTAATTTAATTTCTATTATTATTATTCCTTATATCTCAATTTTTCCCTCTTTTCCTTTATTTTTAATCTATTTGCCATTTAACCAGCTTTTCTCCCCACACCATAAACAGCAAAAGTGCAGCTTGGCGCCAGCGGTAAATGGGTATTCATTAAAGGCAAATTTTAGATAATTGCTTCCATTATAATTTAAATAAATTCTAATCAAACAAAAGAAAAAAGAAACGAATAGAAACTGCAAGAGGGAAACAAATGAAGTAAATGAATCCGAAGATCTATTGTTCTGCTTCAATGAGTTGATTTATCTTTAATTATCTAGTAAATCTTATCATCGCTATAGACAGTTATATAAATATCACCAATCAACTTGGAGATATGATTCTTTCCATCCTCACCTATTTAAAAGAGCTACTTGTTCCTAAAGGGTCTTTTGGAAATGGTCCAAATTCAAAACTCACCGAAATTGTAGCTTTGATTATTATTTCTTCACTATTACTACTTGGATTTTATTGGGCTCTGATATTCTTCTTCATCTTTCTTAAGACTGGTCAGCTGACAAATATATCCACAACAATAGCTGTGTATTCGAGGTTAGAAGTTCCTTCAATGACTTTATGCTCTCTTCCCCACGTTTCCTTAAAAGATAGTATATTAGATGCTTACACTAATGACCGACTTAAAGTTATCTTGATATACAGACATGCAAATAAGAATTACTTTAACTTTAATCCAAAAATAAGACGATGCTACTGGGAAAAACAAAGCTTGAACAATCATGAACAATGCTTATGTATAGATATGTGGAACCAGAAGTTTTTTAGTAAAACCAATGCTATTTTAAATCCTCCGTTTTTTCTTTTTCAGAGACAAACTCTCGATGGTTTTGATGCAGATAGCATATCTATTGGAATTAAGTACTTGAAACCAATCAATTCCACTAATAATAACAACTCATCATCTTCAAATGATAACTTTATTTTTAATCACAATAAAGTTAACAATATTACCAAAGAAAGTTCTTCCATTAGTGAAATATTAAAGATTGGCATATATGACCAACCTATGATCATTGCAAATCAACATGCAGAATCTGTAGAGCCTTCTTGGTTCTACTCTAACATTGGGAATTATGCTCAAGTTTCATTAAAATTGCTTAAGAATTACGTTTTTGACGTAGAGAAGTTTTACTTCTATATAATTAAGGGTTATGTTTCAAGACAAGAAAATGAATATGAAATAGTAGTTTCACAAAAGAATTTTAACATTAGAACACCTAAAAGGAGACCAGAAAACTGTAGGATGCCCTATTGGATTAAGATTATGAACCAGAGCTTTTACCAAGACTTAAATATTAAAAGGTGTATTGATAATAGCAGAGGTTCACGTCGGGAATATGAAGTTGCAAGCTTTACTAAATTCCAAATCAGCTTTCGTGATTTTTCAGTAACTGAAGTTTTCAGACTTAGTGGGGCATCTGTAATTGCTTCATTCCTTACACTTACAGTTGTTTGTCTGTCTGCATTCAATAAACAACTCATTTATGAGCTACTTTTCCCTTACTATGAAGACATAAATGCCAAATATACAGTAACTACAATTGCTACATTCTTTTCATTTGGTTATTTAAAGAAATATACTGAAGACTAATATGCCTAACTTATAGTATAAAATGTAACTTAGATATAAATTTGTGTTTTGTATTATTTTCTCCAAAACTAAGATAGCCCCCACATTTCCCATCTGTTCATGCCTTTCTTAGAATGTTTTTTGTCCATTACTTTCAGAACATTAAAAACTGTAAATACTATAATACCAACAACTCAATTTTTTGTATGATAGACAAAAAAAAATCATAATAACTTAGAACTCTACATCCCAATCAAACTCGTCGATCTTGTTACCTCTTACATTACTAGATTGACCTCTGGTACCACTGGAATTAATGTTCAGATTCGATTTAATATTGGAATTTTTGGGACTTAAAACCTCTAAATCCTGAATAGCTCCAGTTATATTTTCAATATTGTTTTCGCTCCCTGCGTTCTTTGCAAAAACACGATATTTCCTAACGAGTGGAGCAACATAACTTCGTCCCAACAACCTATCAAAGTTGAAGTCTTTGAAGAAAGCATTATCTTTAATTTCTTTATAACCTGTAGCTGAACATCCCATTCTGACCTCTGGGACCCTACATAATAATCTCTTTATTATATTAACAGTATCTACATCATTCAAATGTCTTGGGAACACCAACTTTGAAGTCAAAATGTCCTTGAAAATCTCTAAATGGTCAACAGCATCATTCCCAAATGGAAGATATCCACATACAAATTCATATAAACAAACCCCAATAGCCCATGCATCGCAACTTAAGTTATATCCTTTTCCGAGAATCACCTCAGGAGCCATATAATGTGGTGTGCCTGCCAAAGTATAACTCCTACCAGTAATCTTCTTTGCACACCCAAAATCAATCAGTTTTATATAACCTTGAGAATCCAATAATATGTTTTCAGGCTTCAAATCTCTATAGACTATAGATCTCTCATGCAAGTATTCCAGAGCTAGTATTATTGAACCTATATAAAACTGAGCTTGGTATCTTGTTAATAAACCAATTCTTTGTATTGCGTCGTATAGTTCACCACCAGGAACTAATTCTGTCAGTAAATATATGTTTTCTGTGTCTTTAAATGTCCTTACCAATTTAACTATAAATGGATGGTCATTGAGCGCCAAAATGGACCTTTCCAATTTTACATGTGCCTGCATGTTGAGCGCCAAAATTCTGGACTTGGAAACTTTCTTAAGAGCGTATTTATTTCCAGACTTAGTATTTTCAACCATATATACAACTCCAAATGTGCCTTTTCCAATTGTTTGGACTATATTTAAATCGCTCATTTGTACTCTAGTTTCTTGTAACTTGATTCTTTCATCCAGGTATCGTCTCATTGGAGGTTCCACAATCTTTAGAAAGGCTTCTTTATCTACGGTCCATAGATGTACTTCAGGGGTTGCAGCCTCTATGGTAGCAGATCTCAACTCATCATATAGGAGAGCTCTTTCACCAAAGTAGTCATTCTTTCCAAGATAACGAATAAACTTGTTATTTCTGTAAACTGCAACTTCACCTGATTGTAGGATAAAGAAAGCTGTTCCTTTGTCACCTTGTACAACAATTTTCTCACCGCTGGTGAATTTGACAAGCCTTAGAGATTTTACTAAAAGACTTAGTTGTTGTTCTGAGACGTATTGGAAGACAAAACACGATTTGATTGCATCTCGTTTTCTATTAATCTCAAGCCCAACATCAACATTCTCATCTCCAAAGCACTCAGAAAGCATGGAAGATGTAATTACTCCAATTGTAGAATCAGTTTTCATCTCAATCTTGCATACAAAGGGAATTTTTGGATGAAACACAAAGTCATCCCCGAAGTAGTCTCCTCTTCCCAAGTTAACATTTATATAATCAGAAAGTGAGTAATTATTAACAGACCCAATAGATTTATCTATTACCATAGAAGTTAAGCTGCTAGCCCTTCTAGAAAGCCAATTTGATGGAAGAGAGACTTGTACTTCTCCTTCTAAAATAATAAAAGCTCTCATATTCAATGCCTTAGTTTCAGCTCCAGACAATATCACATTTTTTTTAAAATTCTTAATAGAAATCTTATCAAGTAGTATCTGCATTTGATTTTTAGTAAATTGCTTGAAGATTGGAGAATTTTGTAGAGATTGTTGAATTAAGTTCTTGCTCAAAACTTGTCCTAAGTTACCTAAAATCTGAGTCAGAACTCCCCTATTCAAAGTTAGACATTCAGTTGTTGCACTTGCAATTACAGTTGCTGATCTTGGTTCGTCAAACATGAGGGCTCTCTCTCCAAAAGCGTCCCCCTCATTCAAAGAACGGATATATTTATCCTCAACAAAAACTCCAACTATTCCACTTTTAATCATATATAATACATTTCCTATCTCTTTTTCTCTTATAATAACTTGGTCCTTAACAAAGATCTCTCTAACTAAAGCTTCTGACAAAAGATTCTTTTGCTTGTCAGTTAGCCCTGAAAAAATTGACAAGCTTTCAATGAACGTTCTGTTTTCTTCGTAATTTCGGGATGAAATTAGTCTTAGAGTATCTCTAAATGTGGATCTCCCTAGTCCCCACAATCCTCCCTTTTCAATCACAAGAATAGTAGCACTTCTTGGAGTATTATGAATAAGTGCCAGCTCTCCAAAAGCTGTTCCTCCTGACATAGTGTTGACTCTATTTCCATTAATTTCAACCCCAAAACTTCCTGAAGAAATAACAAAAAAGTAAAAACCGGATGCTCCTTGTTCTATCACCACCTCCCCTGCTTCATATTCATAGTAATGCATAGAGCTAACCAGAGTAGCAATTTCTGATTCATTCAATGAAGCTCCTACAACGTTCCCTGCCAAAGCCTTGGAAATAGTTTTGATGTCGTCATCCGTCTTTTCTCTATCTTTTAAATGAGATTTGACCATATTCTGTTCATAATCTTCCTCCATTCCCCCACCATTATTACTCAGACTAGTCAGATTCCTGCTTAAACCACCAATTCTTGATTGAATATTTGCCTTCTGTCTATCTCTATAGAACACCATCTTCTCTTCAGGTCGTTCAATTTCTTCATTCTCCTCTTTTGTTGGCTCTTCAGATGGTTCATCCTTAGATGTTTTTCTAGCAGTCAATTTACTTGTTTTTAACTTTGTTAGGAATGCCATTTGATTATTTCCATATTGGTACTCATATACAAGTTTATTATTGTTCTACTATTGTATGTACAAGTGTGTGTGTACGTTTATAACTATTAATTATATATTTAATTTAGGAAAATTGTATTTGTTTTAAAATCTGAAATACGCTTTAAATTAATTTTCCACTAAAAATTTGAAATGCTAGTATACTTGCCTTTAATACCTACTCTCTCAATAATCTTTACAATTTCGATTTATTTGCTTCCTATTCTTCTCTCTAACAAATTTTAAATGTTATATTTAGACCAAAAATATTTGAAATTTGCCCCTTTATTTTTATTTGGTGATATTAATTATTGAAAAACTTCGACTATTAACTTTTTTTTTATTTTCATGCATGAGGTTTTAAAAAAAATACACGTATGGCGCCATTTTTTTTTTTTTTAAATAAATTTATTTTAAGAGTCAAAAGAGATAAAAAGGTATTAAGAAAATTGGAAATAACCAGTAAAATTGGTGGACTAGATTAATTTAGTAGCATTACTTTTGAGATCTTTGAGTTTTTTCTATAATCATCTAATAAAAGCATTAAGCTAAGCCAAAAATAAACAAGTCTAGGAGTTTAGAAATACTAAATACAATTCAATAGTTACTAGCGAGAAAGTTAATCTAGCATAAATGTCAATTAGCGATTCATCTGTAATATACAAAAATAAGGAGGTGCTTGAACATGAAATTTCGGAACTGAATTCAATGATTTCGGAATTCGAGCAGGTTTTGCAGGTACTTAAAAGACTCCCAAATAAGGTGCAACACGAAATTATGGTTCCTTTGGGGCCACTAGCATTTTCTTCAGGGTATATTATAAACACAAACAAAGTTCTCATGCATTTAGGTTCAGATTTATATGCAGAAAGAACAACTTTTGAATCACAGAAGACAATTAATAGAAGGCTTTCCCAAGCTAAGGACTGTTTTGAAACTATGAAAAAGAACCTTTCTAAAATAGAAGAAGCCCTTAAACTAAAAGACGAATTTTCTGTAAATAAGGACTCATATCTCAAAATTGAGGCTGAAATAAAGGAAGAAATGACTCAAGGTGATGAATTTATTAAAAATATTACATTTAAAGATGGAACAGCTGAAATCAGAGAGGAAATTAGCGAAGATGTCGATATATCTAAAAATTTGATTCCTCCACCTCTATCTTCTGCTATGAATCAAAAACCTTATATTCCAGACTCTCATGTAGAGGAGCAGGACTCAAAATTGGGAGAAGAGTATAATGAAGATAATATGGAAACCCATATAGAAAGTGTTCTTGAGAAGAAGGACAATAATGAATTAGATATTTTAGAAACAGAAATTTCGAATTTGAATATTTTAAAAGAACCAAAAGTTTTCAATGATAAGGGAAAACCTATTTCTATTTTTAAGCAGAGAATGGCAGCGAAAAAGTAAGATTAATGGATTCAATAATTTACATATTAAGTCAAAATGATACTAATTCAGGGATTTTTTACTTTTTATGGTATTATCCATCTATCATTTGTATTTTTCATGAAATCTTTAATGTTTTGTTCCTATAAAATTATTTTAGATTAGTTAAATAATATAAATTATTATTATTATTATTATTATTAACTTACGCTAATAATATCTGGATAAATATTGCTTAGACTCTCTAAATAAAGCTTTATAGGGATTTTTCTGAATTCAGCTGGGACGTCTTCTCTATTTGAAGTAATGAATTCATTTTTTTCTATAGCTCTAGTGATTGGGTCAGTTTCAGGTCCACATCTGTTTGCTTTCATCCTAAATAAATATGCAAATAATGATATATATTACATGATAATTTTAGATATTTTAGCCTTATATAACTTACCATCCCATATATGATCTAGCTTCGTATTTATATCCTTTATTACATATCACATAAGGAACTCCAGTTCGGTTCAAATCGATTAATGTAATGGGACATAACTCTTTGTCAATACTTCCATCCTTAACCATTGCCTGAATTCTACTTAATAACTCTTGTGCTTCAATTCTTCTTCCTAGTCTGGAGGCACTTTTCGATGGGCTGAAATTTAAATTTTATTTAAGATGGAAAATAAAAAAAAATTAATCATATTTAGTAATTATGATTTTAAAAGAAGAATCGTAATGCTTGTCTTATTAACTTACTTAGAATCAGAGATTGCAGATACAACAAGTGCTCCGAATCCCAAAACTGTTAATCCTCCAATAATGGATAAGACAAGCAATTGAGGAAGTCTTCTAGGTGGCCCAATATTTTCCTTCAACTGTTGTCTTATAGTTGAAATACCATTATAAATAGCTGGTCCAATTGGTTTATCCAAAAAAACGGAATCTATTTCACTAATTAATTCTGGATACATTACAATATTAAGAGCAGGTTCAACTGAAACACCCCATCTAATTATAGCTCTGTTTTCACTTGCCAAATATACAAAAACTATATCGTTATTACAATTAACATCTCTCATATTCCAACTTTCCAATAATTTGTTCGTAATTTCGCCCCCATCTCCTAAACTTGATGAAAGGATAGCAACACCAATATTATATCCTGCCATGTTTTCACCACATTTAAGTACAGCAGTATTCTTGATATCTTCCAGCAGAGTATCAATGTAGTCTCCTTCTTCCATGGACAATAATCTGAATGGGTCACATATATGAGTTGAAACTCTTCCTTTTCTGCCACTGAATTTGTTTAAATTAAGTTAAAGTTTTCGAATTAAAGGGAAACACATTCAAATATTAATAGTTCTTGGGGGGGAAAAAATTAATTTTATTCCAAAGTTGGACATTCAACTATTTTTTTTTTTAATTTGATTGTAATTTCCCGATTATCTTCAAGATATATATTTCTAATGTTTTGACTTACCATTTTTCTGGGTTATTTAGTGGATTGGGGAAATAAGATAATATATTTTCATTATTAATTACATCATTATCTTCTTGTAGAAACCTAAGTTGAATATTGGGTTTTAGACTTGAAAATAATTGAAAACCATCAAAAAATTTGCCTCGACTTGTTTTAATTCCACTAATTTTATCAGGGAGTGTGATGAGACCTAATAAAAAAATACTAAAAAGATATTTTTTCATTTTCTCATGCTAGTTTTATATATTCTTTACTGAATTGTTCTTTCCCCAGAAGACTATGTATTTTTTTTTTTAAATATGATTATCCACGTTGCATGCAACTTTTTTTTAAACTAAATGCAAACTTTATGCATGCAATTTTGCTTGTAATAAATTACATAATATTAAAAAGTTATTTGACAGAAAAATAGAAAATAATCATTATTGCCATTATTTTTCAAAATTGTTTTATTTTTGGTGAGCCAAATTTTTAATTATCAATTCAACAAAATTATAATCATTAATATTATTATTTTGATTACTAATATTTTTGTTTGTCATTTTTCCATAATTATGAGTAACCTTTTTCTAATGTAATTATTGCCAACATTCAAAAAAAACAAATTTATTACCGGTGTATTATATAACAAAAAGCCATTTTGTTTATTATTAACTAATTTATATATACAAATTAATTATTTTTGGCAAATACATGCAATTTGCATGCGTAATATTGTTTAAAAAAAATTAATATTTGGAATGGGAATATAGAAAAACAAGAATAGATAAAAAAAAAAAATAATTTAAAAAATTGAATATAAATAATAATTTCTAATTATATTAAGTTAATGCGAAAATATCTAATAATCCATTATGTATTTACAAAATGAATTTTTTCAGTCCCGATATTGTATTTTGAAAGTTTATCATTGGAGTGTTTTAGGAATTTTAACAATTCAAGTTGACTACATTTTAACGGAGGAGCATCTTCTTTAGTTGGATTGTTCCTTAAATCATCGCTTTTTTTTCTTTCAACTTCAAATAGAGTTAGGTCGTTGTTTTTTGTATCATTAATACCAGAAAATGCTTCTTCTACAGTTTTCAATGCATTATTGCGTATTTCAGCAAGCTGACCTTTTATATATGGAATTACTTCTTCAGAATTCCATTCAATTTTTATTCCTTTGTATTTATTTTCATTACCTAGACCCATTTGCATAAAATAAATACTATAGGTACTTTTTTGAAACACTGTTTAAACTTTTCTTTGCTCCCCCAGAAAAGATCCTTATCTACACGAAAAATCTCCTCTTTTTAATTATTTCTCTCTTTTTCCTTTAATTAACGATAATAATTAATTACATGTGGATAGTTAGTGACTATTACAAAAAGAAAATTTTGGCGGGCAGTGTGGTTAACAGTCTTAATAACATAATGGTGAGAAGAAAGGATTGGGAGAAATGGTGGTGCGGAAGGAGGGTGCATTAAAATTCAGTTTTCATTAGATTAAGTATTTCCGATATAGCTCAGTTATTTCAAGGATTTTTGTAGCCAAAAAATATATCCGCTGTTTTTTTTAATTCTAACTTCTATCTTTACTCTGTCAATAATAAAAATTATAATTAAAATCTAATGTAGGCGCACAAAATATAGCGCCATTACATGCATTCATTACTGGCATTGTGGGGCGATAATCAATAAATATAGGAATTAAATTAAAGAATAAAAATTTTCAAAAAAAGAGCTTGAAGTAATCAAAGAAAGAATATCATACTAAGTAGTTATGGGAATTTTGCTAGAAAAATCCAGTTAGATACGGGAAAAAATTAAAGATTATTGAATTAACCAGCAATAAGGGAATTATAGTTAATTAAAGAAAAGAAAAAACAAACCAAATTAGAATTTATTCGACTTATATATTTGTATTAGATAAATATATTGAAAAAGAAACATTGGGAAGTAAAAAAAGGGATATATATAGAATCAGGAAGAGAGCTAGAGTAAGTAAACTTGGAAAGTTCTACTTAATCGATTACTTTCTAATAGTTAAGGATTGGGAATATCCAAATATAATTTAAAACTATGTCTTTTTCGAAAAATGACCTTGTTTGGGTTCCTTGTGAAAAAGAGGGTTACAAAATACTAAAAGTTGACCATGTGGATTTAATTAATGGAAAGTTATTACTCAGGGATAGCAAAGATGACGATAGTAGTGGCCCATGTAGAACGGAGAAAGTTTCTATTGGAACATGCTATAAATATGTTAGTGATACAGACAAGGATGATAATACATCTTTGACATCATTGGATCCTGCAAATATACTTGAGAACATTAGAGTGAGATTCAGACAAGGGAAGATATACACAAGTACGGCTCATGTTTTGTTAGCTATGAATCCCTATAGAGACATTCCAAACTTATATTCAGAAGAAACAAAAAGGAGTTACTATGGGAAACATATTAGCCAGATGCCCCCTCACCCATACTCTATTGCAGATCATTCATATAGAAACATGGTTTTAGATCGAAGAAATCATGCAATTGTTATTTCTGGAGAAAGTGGAGCAGGAAAGACAGAAACTGCAAAGATTGTAATGTCTTATTTGGCAGAAGTAGGAATTCTCCCAAGTTCAACCGAAATTGTAGGTACAGATGAAGGTGGGATGACGGAGAAGCAAAGAAAGAGGATCATGCAAATTCGATTATCTTATGCATCCCACACCATTTTTGGGGAGCAGGAAGCTAGAGATATTCAGAAAAGAATATTATCAGCAAACCCAATTTTAGAGGCTTTTGGTAATGCTAGAACCGTTCGTAACTATAATTCATCAAGATTTGGAAGGCTAAATAAGCTTTACTATAATGAACATGGATTTTTGAAGGGTGGAGGGATAACCACATATTTACTAGAAAGTAGCAGGTGTGTAAAACATAATCACAATGAAAGAACATATCATTGCTTTTACCAATTAGTTCATGGAGCAACAGATAATGAGCTGGAGAATTTTTACTTAAAAAGAGATGCTTCCAGGTATTCATTGTTGAATCAGGGAAATTTGGCTTATAGCTCAGAGGTGGAGAGTGATCGTGAACAGTTCAATATATTAAAGCAATCCTTGAATATTAATGGGATAAGTAATGAAAGACAAACTTTTTTGTTTCAGATTTTATCTGGCATAATTTTACTTGGAAATATAACATTTAAAGACTCTGATGACAAAGGGACATTAAAAGATAAAGAAAAGTTAGAGTTTGATGATCCAGAGTTAGTGACGAACATAGCCAATCTGTTTGGTATAAGTACAGATTTGCTAGTTGATATATTATTGGTTAAGCAATTAAAAGTAGGTAATAACCAAACTCCAGTATCTATATCAAGAACTGGCCAGCAATCATTACAGTTAATTCACTCAATCATCCGTTCCATTTATATTCGAATATTTAACTGGGTAGTTTCTCACATTAATAGGTTTACATCATGTAAGGACGAGGACCTAGGCGAGACAGTATCTCCGAGGAAGCAAAACATGACCAATTCTGCTAATTCTTTATATATAGGAATATTGGATATTTATGGTTTTGAGAAACTTGAAATTAATTCTTTTGAGCAACTTTGTATCAATTTAGCTAATGAAAAGTTACAAGAGTTCTTTGTAGAGAAGGTTCTTCAAAGTGAGCAAAAGCTTTATCAACAGGAAGGCTTGGTTTGGACAAATATCGAAATCCCAAAAACCCAACCTGTTTTAGATTTGATCTTTGATTTATTTTCTCTCTTAGATGACGATAGCAGACTCAAATCTCAAGGTCAGGATATCTCAGATTTGACTTACTGGCAAAAAATTAATAATAAATATGGTAAGTCAGTGCATGGTGGTAGTTTATATGGTTCTACGCACTCTCCAAGCAAAATTTTGGGTTTGTGTGGAGGAGAAACCGCAAGCAAGTTAATTAAATTTCCATTGAATGGTTTAAAGAAGTTGAATCAGTCTGATATAGCAACAGTTTTTTCTATTAAACATTATGCAGGATCTGTTGAATATACTTTGAATGGCTGGTTAGAAAAGAACCATGACAAGATTATTCCAGAGCTTGAAGAGATATTGGAAAATTCAAGTAATGAGATATTAAATAGCATTATAGACTCTGAATATAAAAGTAGGAAAAGTGCAAGCTTTAGAAGTGTTAGTAAAAAGTTCACAAAGGATCTTAAGGACATGATTCAAGATTTAGGAGAAGTTTCACTGCAGTTTATTAGATGTTTTATTCCAAATAGCCATATGAGATCAGATATTTGGAATGGAAATATAGTTTTAAACCAAATGATTCAGTCTGGAACAATACAGATGGTAAAATTGATGCATTATGGCTATCCAAATAGAGCAAGCTATTCAACATTGATTGAACAGATTCGGTCTTTATTACCAGAAAAGTATATATATGGATTATCTGACAGAATGATTGTGGAATTCTTCTTGTCTGCTTATTCTATTCCTTCAAATACTTATCAATTTGGTATTTCCAAGTTGTTTTTAAAGTCTGGTCAGTATGGATTATTATTGGATCAAGTTAATGACTATTCAAAAGGTAACTATGAGAGTGGATTGATAATTCCAAGTGAAGAGATCCTTATCAATTTAAGGAAAGGATTTGCGAGAAAGTGCTTAAGAAGATGTATAATGGTAGCTGATATAGTTTCATGGATGAAAAATAGGTTTATTGTTTTAATAAGAAAAAGAAGGCAATTAATGAATTTACTATCTATCAGGATTTATAGATGGTATCTATTTTATAAGCATATAATTCTTCCTTTAAAAAGGCAAGTTGAGTATAGAATGCCTTATATAATTGGGATAAAGATTGTAGATAATATGATAGTTCAAGGAAGATTGAGAATGAAAAAGTATTTCTTAGATATTCTGAGATCAAATTACGAAGAGTTTAAGATTGTTAATAAGTTTGAGAAGAATATACAAAAGGAAGAAAAACATATGACTGATGGGACCTCAGAAATACTTAGAAATGAGAATAATGGGGAAATAATGAACAAGTTGGGACTTAACCAGCCGAACTTTGGAGACCATATAAAAGAAGGTTATATGACAAAAACGAACAATTCATTAGTTAAAAGTGAGAATGAATTAGAGAAACAAGGTCTGGTTGGTTTGGAAATATGGAAGCAAGAGATCTTTTCATTTGTGGGATACAAAAAAAATAAGAGACATAACTACTTGATACATTATGATGGAAACAGTGTATGCTTACTTGAGATGACAAGGGATAAGGTTAGATCTTATGAATTATTTATTCCAAAAGATATTATGGAGGAGAATGATGATGAAATGGAAGGATCTATCTTAAAGTTTATAAGTAATTCATCTGAAACAAAGAAAAGAATACAGGAAAACGAAGAAAGTTTAGAAAGTGATGACTTTGAATATTACTCCGAGTATATTACTGGAAAGGAGACCAAAAGAATTGAATATGAGTTAGGAAATCCTTTATGTTTTGCACAACATCCAACTTTTAGTACAAGCTTTGCTATGATAACAGAAAGAGGGTCAATTGTTACATTTAAATTGAAAATGGAATTATTTCCAGATGGATCTGGAGAGATGTATGATGATAGAGATTTTGTTGAAAATGATGAATACTGGGATATAATTAATTCAACACCATCAACAAAACTTCCAAATTTGGGTTTTGACACAGATATAGACAAGAATAATGAAATAAATAGAGTTAGTGGAGACTATTATTATAATAGTATAAGGCTGAATAATAAGTTTATGAATGGAAATATGAGAGACTTTGATGTAGTAAAAAAAGATGAGGTTGGACAAAAAGAAAGATATAATGATTCAGTGGTTTATACAAAAAGAGCAGGAAAAAAAGAAAGTGTAGAGAATATTTCGGCAATGAGCATTTGCTCTAGTGTACCATTTAATGAATATATTCCATTTGAATGGATAGAAAAAGGGCATATTTTTGTTCCATTAAAAATTCATTATATAGATCCAACATCTTATCAGTATTTGGGAATACTTTGGCATGTGGAATATTCAAAAGAGGAAATAAATGGTGTTAATAATAGTACTAACATTGATAGTGTAAGACTACCAATTCCAATTTCCTTGAAGAAGAATAAGAGAAGGAACATATCAGAGAATTCTAATTATATAGAATTAAGTTACAAGGAAGAAAAGGGTTTAGAGATATTTGATGGGTTATTTACAGTATTAGATTTATCAACAAACCAGATTATAAGCTGGATAAACTTTCCATTCAAATTATCAAGTATAGTCGAAGAATGGACTGGTAAGGATAGTGAGATAAAAAGAGGAATGGCATGGGATAGAAAGAATAGTTATCATCCAAAATGTTGGTGTAATTTATTTGGATTTGCAATGAGAAAAGATTCTTCAGAAATAATAAATGAGGATGAGATGAATGATGGAAAGTTAATAGTTAATAAGGATACTTCATTGATTTACGACGTAATACCAACTGTTGATGTATTAAAGGAGACATGTTTTATTTCTAGTGAGAAATTGGAGAAGTACATAAAAGAAATATCAATTGAAGATGAGGGTATTAGAGGAGTAGGAATAGAGAAAATAACAGTGGAACGTAGTTTGATATTTTTGGGAGGCCCAAAATTGGGATTGATATTGTCATTAGAAATTCAAACAAATGAAGAAGTTTTATTGGATTGTAAAATGAATTTGATGCACGATATAGTAGGTATAGCAGATAAATGTAGTAAGATGGATACACTCCAATATAGTAATGGAAATGTAACAAGTGATAGAATTAATGATGATAAGACTATTTTGGAGAATTCGTGTTGGTTTACAACAAGTTTATGGTTACGAGATGGAAATTTTAATTTCCAAAAGACAATTATCTCAAATGTTTTTCCGAATTCTCAAGGAATAAATGCTTCTACATCTAATGTTGGTTTAAATGGAATTCACTCAAGACTTGCTGACAATGTTGAGTTAACATTATTATTGGGAACAATTAATGGCCGAATATTGTCAATAAATTTGAATAAAAATGATTATTCACCAAAAATTGCAATAATTTCTCCTTTTGAAGTAAATGATTATAATCATCAAAATCAAAATAAGATTTTGAATGGAGGGATAAGTAATGGAATTGTTGGTCAGAACCAAAACAATGCAAATATAAGAAGTTGTTCAATAGTTTCAATTTTTAATTTGAACAATAATAACAAGATTTCATGTGTTTCATCAACTGGAGATATGGTTACAATCCAACTAAATTCATTTGGGTCAAGGTATATTTTTTCGGACAAATTACATATATGTTTGGATAAAAGATATCGTCCATTTATTGTTCAATTTGTGATATTTAATTCTAAAATAGGGCAATCAAGAGTGATTGACAATAATTTATCCCAATCATTTGTATTTTTGGATGCTGTTGAGAAGAATTTAGTGATTTATAATAAAAATCTAGGAACTGCCAAGTCTATTGCTACTATTATTTGAGTTTTAAGGCGGGTTTTTTAAACAAATAAAGTATTGCATTAGAAAATAGCAATCAATTATAAATGATTTGGTGTAAATATTAGAATCACATCTAGTAAAATATAAATTAATTAGTTTTAGGGTAATTGATACTAAAAATACCAATTAGAAATTTTAAAAATAACTGTTATTTATTTATTATTTGATTAAATAAAAAAAAAAAAGAAAAATACGTAATCTTTAAAATTGCATGTTGATTGACACATAATCATAAAAAAAAAAAAAAGAAAAAAAAATTAACATAAAATAAAAAAAGTGAAGAAATATCCAAAATAAGCCTTCGTTTCATATATATATAAATGTTACTTTAATCTATTAAATATTACTTTTACAACAAATATTTAATTAAAAAAAATAATAAAATAAGTAGATGAATCTCAAAGTTATAGTGGGGAGAAATACAAAATGCATGTACATGCAAAATATGCGCGGCATAAAAAATACATCCAGAAATGTTGTAATGTCAATTAGTAGAAAGAATAGAATAAATTATGAGAGTGGAAAAAAAAATAAAAATTTAACATAGCTTATTTTTTTAATTTTTAAGAGGAGGTAGTTTCTTTATATATAGAAGAAAGAGTAATACTAGCCAAATTAATTAAAATAGAGAAAAAACTGATTTAAAAAACTTGGAAATTGAGTACAATTTTCTTAAGATAACAGAAATTATCATTAGAAAGTTAAAGCAAGTTTAATAATTATAATCAAAAAAATTTATACTAGCACTTTTTAAAGATGAAGTTTTTAAAAGTAGTAAAAACTTCATTTTTGTTAATTATTACTCATATCACATTTTTTTTAATGGTAAATCATGAAATTTTTACTAATTCCAACAAAAATTTACCGAAAATAAGTCCGAAAGTAGCTGGTATTTCGTTTTTGGAACTACCAACTCTATATAAGAAAAAGCCAAATTTAGGCATTAGTGAAGGAATATTGAGGAGACATTTTAAAAAAATGTCACTAAGTGGATTGGATTTATTTATTTCAGGTAAATTAAAAAAAATTGTTTATTTAAAGGAAGAAAAGATTAAATTAGAAGCAGAATTAGTGTCTATTAAAAAAGTGGTCGAATTGACAAAATGTAACGAAAAGAATAGAAAAAAAAAGGGTAAGAAATCTAGAAAATGCAGAGACACTCAAACCCAAATAAAAAAGATTGAATCTAAATTAAAGGAAGTAAATAAAACGATTACTCATCATAAAAATGATTTAATTAAGGCCAAATACCAAAGGAAAAAAATGTTATTAAAAAGTGGTCAACAGGAGGAAGTGGCACAAAAAGAACAAGAAGAAAAGACTGAGGTTGCAGAATCGTCTAAATCCACTGATACTAATACTGCAGGAATTGCCACTAGCACTCCCACTACCGAACCCACTACTACCTCCACTCCCACACCAACTACCACCTCCACTCCCACTACCACCTCCACTGCCAAACCCACTGCTACACCAACTGCTACACCAACTGCTACACCCACTGCTACACCCACTGCTACACCAACTGCTACACCCACTGCTACACCAACTGCCAAACCCACTGCTACACCAACTGCTACACCAACTGCTACACCCACTAGAAGTATTTCCGTTACCAGCACCGCTGATATTCCTAGTAACTTTATAACAAATTCCGGCTCACTTAATTCCGAGATGTTTAAAAGCCTGACTGGAGATTACTTGTTATACCTGGACCCCAAAAAGGAAGACATCAGAAAATTAGCACAAGGATTAAGAAGCTCAGTTTCTACATTCGTAGAGACTATCTTAGCGGATGATATAATAAAAGAAGTTAAACAATTCAAGTGTGAATTGGAAGTCTTAAATAAGTTGTTTGTCATAAAATTTAGGGTTTCAAAGGCTTTAGAAAGAGCTAAAAAGAGGTATAGTGAAACTTCTAATGTGGGCCAAAGTAACTTTTTGATTAACCATTTGGGGAAAGCTAAACAACCAGTAAAAGAAACAGAAAAAGTTATTTTGCTCTTACTAGAGCTAGTGGATTATTTAAATAAGTTACTTGAAATTTGTGAGAGAATATACAACGTTACTCCAAATGCAAAAGAAGATTTCTATCATTTGTTAATAAAAACAAAAGAATGTGAGTTTTCTAATTACGAAACAGTATTGGATTTAAGACAGTTTTTGATATCGAATTATAATAAATTTCCAGTTAAGTCAAGATATGGAGCTAGATTATTTATTTACTTAATAACTCAATTGGGTGGATTTAATCAGTTAAAAGACTGTCTATCTTTAAAAAAGCTACAAAATTGGATGTATTTAAAAACCAAATATACTAATCAAGTGGAAAAGTACAAAAGAAAGTTGCAAGCAATGTCATGCAATGCATGCAATCATTTAAATTATGAATGCACACGTAATATATGTATTACAGAATCAACAAGGTTCATTTTAACAGAAAAAATTACAATTTATAATTTACTTATTAAATTATTGTTCAAATTACTAAATCAATGTAACGAAATTTTAGCTACAAATCAATCTGAGTTAGAATTAAAGGCAGAAGCTCAGGCTTATAGAAAGGAATGTAAATATGTATATAATATTAGAAATTCATTAAAACTACTTGGGATATATAAAAATTTGTCTGAAGATCAGGGAAAACAAGTAACAAATAATATGCATAAATATATTCAAAATATACCTGGTTTTAAGCTAATTTTTGATTCTCATGACTGTAATGCCGAATTGGTTACAATGTTACTAGAGTTTATCTCAAGATTAAATCAAATTAAAGAATTAGAGAATTCTGATTCAAATTTATATGAAAACCCAAATTTAAGTGAGGCAAAAAATAATAAAATTCATTCATTGAAATATTTGATAAAATTGTCATTGGACATGATTTCTTTTTGTTTAACTTTTGGTTCATTTGCACAAGATATTAGTGAAGAAGCGACTAAGTTTAACTTTAATCAGAAATTAAAGCGAGAAATTAATATCAATTCTGATTTACATGATCCGAAAGTTTTGGAGGGATTACAATTATTACTTAGTGAAAAACACGTATATTCAAGCTTGGAATGTAATTTTAAGAATATAATGTTAATTATAAAAGAGATACAAGAAAGTGAAGATCTAATACATTTTTATCAGGAAAAGTTACAAAATGAAGTTCATTTTCATGGTAGTTCTGGAAAAGAACATATAGATGAGATAATAAATAAAAGAAATAGTTTATTGGGTATTTCAATGAATAATAATAATAATTGTCCAGTTTGTAATTCAACCAAAGTTAAGAGAAATATTTCAGTTGAGAAATATTATTTAAAATTATTAATGGAATTTTTAGATTTTTGTATTCAAAAAAAGATGCCTGATTTAATAAGGAAGGATAATAGTAAGAGTTTTGGTTCATCAAAGGATTTAGTTGAGTTGACTGATTTTGGAGTTGATAAAAAAGAATACTTGAAATCCATAGGTAAAATGTACAATGGAATGGTGAAAAACTTACTATCAGATTATATAATACTTTTATTAAACGTATTGGGAAAATTCGAGATGGAAATATTAAATACTTTATTGAATAAAATGTCAGTAAATATAAGTGGGTTAAATGAATGCACAGCTGAGAAAATTCTTGCTTTGGAAAAATCTTTGGAGAATACTATTAAACTTAAACACAGGCTAAATCAACGCAATTATAACAATAAATATGAGGAGATTGGTCATAAAAATGCTAATAGAGGACAAGTGGATTATAATGGTTTTATGAACAGTGATTTAATGGTTACTAAAAGATTACATGGAAGACTAGAAGATGTATTGGAAGCCTTAGTATTGATAATCAAAGATATTTTGAAAAGATGTGGGAGTGTAGTAGAAGATATTAAAAAAGGAGGAAATGATGTATCTACAATGCCTTCATTACAATATTTTACACGGAATGTGTTATCTGGACTTTTATTAGATCAGGAAAAGATAACAAAAACATTTTTTGAGTTAACATCTAATTTTGATATATTTGGTCACTTAATTACTTGTTTGGAAAATAATTATTTAAATCTTTTGTTAAAGTATAATACATTATTTGAGGAATTTAATCGGAGATTGGATGATTACTTGAATAGATACTCATCTGGAATTGGTATACATTATGAAGAAGATGGTGATCGTTTAAAAGGATATGTTCAACAAAGTCATAAACATTTTGGTTTAAAGCATGGGTGTACAAAATGTAATTATTATGAGGATTTAATGGTAATTGCTGGGTATGCTTTAGCTTTGGAATACTTTTTATCAGCAATATTTGCTTGTGTACAAAGGGTTGAGGGAAATAATGGATTAGGCCAAATAAAAAAATATCAACCATTTAAAGAGGGTGGGAAGGATAATATTGTATATAAGAGTATAGATGAAATATTAAGGTTGGAGAATATAAATTCTATATTAAGTCAGAATGTATTATCGAGCAAAAGCCACCCATTAAATAAATTTATTGATAATTATAAAATCAAACCAGAAAAATGTACACAAAGTTTTATAAAAGAGTTAATTGAAAAGATAAAAGAAATTGAAGGGATAAGAAATCGAACAAAAATGAATAATCATGTGGAATTGAAAAATACAGGATTATTTTTAAATGTTTATTCGAGCATATTAAAGTTTTGTTATAGATTTGGTATTTTTGAATTATTTAAATCCCAATTAAATACTCCCGAGGTAAAAATGAGTAAAGTTGGTTTGGAATTTTTCCCTAATTTAATGGAGTTTGAATTTCCAGATTTTCCTTTGAAAGATGGATTACTCTCAGATATTGAGCTTTTTGGCTTTGACTTTCTTGGGGAAGATGGAGATTATTCGTCACAATTTGATTTGGAAACTGGAAAATTAATTTCAAAATTAAAAGAGGATGAGATTTATTTATCAGCTTTTGATGAGAAATATGGATCTAGAGGAAGTTCTTTGGGTTTAGTTAGAACTGGGGAGAGGTCCTCGGAAGAATCTGGAGAGGAATCTTTGGAATCGAAAATCTGGGGAGGATCTTGGGTAGATCCTGAACAAACAGGATCTTGGAAAGAATCTTTGAAAGAATCTTTGAAAGGAGCTTGGAAAGGAGCTTGGAGTGGAAGTTCAAAGAAGAGTTTGAAAGGAACTTTGAAAGCAACTTTGAAAGGAAGTTTGAAAGGAAGTTCTAAAGGAACTTGGAGTATTCCTGGACTCACTGGTAAAAAAGATGGGGGTAACAAAAAGAAATGGGGGGAGGAAGGAAAGCTTGTATTTCCAATAATGACAGTATTATCAGAAGCAGGCCCTGAACAAGATGTATTAGAGATGTTAGATTATGAATCATTGTTATATTTGAATTTGGTTAAACATACAGAAATTGCCAGTGAATTATCTTCTTTATTGGTTACAAAAACATTAAGGACAATGATTAGGTTTTTAACTGGATGTAATTTAAATTTATTATATATGATAAATTCTAGGATTTTAACAATTAAGAATATAATGATTGGAATACTAATACATATTGATTATTGTGGTGGACCCACAGGTTGTGATGCATTATTAGAATTATTGAAAAGCTTGATTAAGGAATTAGAGTCATATTTAGTTAAGTGTATGAAACTTAATAAGTATAAAAAACCTTGGTTACATGTTAAAAAGCTTAGAAGCCATAAAGAGGATATAACCAATTTATTATTGGCATATTTCAGAGATGATACAAATATACCAAAAGATTGCTTTTCTATTAACTTGAATGATGCTTCCAGGTATATAAGTTTGCTATTTGATAGATCTAAAAGACTTGCTTTTATTATAGGAATGACGAAAGCAGTTATTCAAGCTAAGTCAGATGGAGCTAGTAATTCTATAAATTCAGGCACCTTGGCAGAATTAGAATTGGAGGAGATGATTGTTAATTCAGCAATTAATAGGAATCAACATTTATTCTTAGTTTGTAAAGAGTATATAGAATATATTAAAAATGAATCAGTAGAATCAGTTGATGTTCTTAATACTATAGAGAATTTAGATGCTTTAGTTGCCATTAGTAGCGACCAAATTGAGGAATTTAATTCTAAGGTTTCCGGAGCCGTAATTTACGGTGTATCAGGAACTGGTGGTATTGGAGCCAGTGGTATTGGAGCCAGTGGTATTGGAGCCAGTGGTATTGGAGCCAGTGGTATTGGAGCCAGTGGTGTTGGAGCCAGTGGTATTGGAGCCAGTGGTGTTGGAACCAGTGGTATTGGAGCTAGTGGTATTGGAACCAGTGGTGTTGGAGCTGAAGGTATTGGAGCTGAAGGTATTGGAGCTGAAGGTATTGGAGCTGAAGGTGTTGGAGCTGAAGGTGTTGGAGCTGAAGGCATTGTGACTGGAACTACGTGGTATTTAACTAATGAAAATGATATTTGGGCAGAAACAACTACTGGAACTGGTAATGCTTATACAAACAAAGACAAAATTCAAAGGGCAGTTGAAGAAAGTACGGGATACAATACAGACCTAGATATTTATACCGATAGCTCTCAATCTACAAAAAAAGAAAAAAAATCGGGACCTAAGCATAGTACTGATTCATATCAAAGTTCAAAAAATATTTATTCTGTTTTACTCGAAGATCCAGAAGTCAAAAATTTCTATTCATTATATTTATCCTTAGATAAGAACCCTCTTCCTTTAATGCAATTAATTGAAATAGCGGGATTTGACAAACAAACTCTTATTGAAATATTACTTCGTAATCTTGAATAAAAATAATATTGAACAAAACTAATTCAGAAAGGTCTGAGAATAATTAATTTAGAGCTATTCAAAAAATAACAAAGAGTCATAAACAACTTCACAACCTTGAAATTATACTTCAAAATATATACATTTAAAAAAAAAAAAACACTATTATTATAGGAATAATAAAAATTAAAATATAAATATCTAAGAAAACTAAATTCCTTCTCAGTATATAGCAACCTATTATTCTAAATTAATATTATAGTATCTCTAAAAAAAAAATTAATTAGAAAAAAAAAATTTTTAATATTAATCAATTAATTAATAATTCATAAATTCTCTCAGTTTCAAAATTATCAATTGATTTATTTGAATAATATTATCTGAATTTTAATAAATTAATTCAATACAACTTAAATGGCGGGAATTTTAAACTTTATATTATCTCAATTGTGGGGAAATTAAAAGATTCTATTGCATGCAATAATAATTAAAAATTATTGGCGCTTTTACCAACAAATTGAAATCCAAAAATTATAAATCTTTAAAAATACAAAAACAATAAAATGCAATTTGAGACTTTTTAAAAAAATATTGATAGTCTCATATTCTTGTTGAATTGGATTGGATTTTTGGGTATATATATTATATATTTTATTATATGGGGGTTTTCTCAAAATATTAAATTTATAATATATTTTTAACTTATTATTAAGATTATTATTATTATTATT